>NC_056734.1:56831844-56901844 GCF_019279795.1 Protopterus annectens
TTTAGAAATAACACTTCCAGTTTTGAGTTAGGAAAATAGTAGTATATAATGATTTAACTATTTGAAGGATTTATGTCTGATAGTGGACATCTTTTAATCTTGCTCAGAAATGATAACAGGTCATACAAATAATATAAAATGGACGAGAGGAGTGTACAGTTGATATGAATTGCACACTGACATACTAGACATATCATAGAAGTGGTCATGCTAACAGACTTACTAACAGTCTTGCATGTGCTTTTACAGTTGTTCAGTAAAGTCGGAAGAGGGTGAACTGCAGAGATAAAAAGATGCTATTTATGACAGCAGTTTTACTACTGTAACAGCAGTTGGAATTGTAAGGTCCGAAGTGCTTGCCAAACAGCATAAAATAAAAAAATAATAATAATAAAAGGAGGCAAGTGGTATCTTCACCAAGCACACAGTTCATTCCTGCTTAAGAGCATTCACCCTCAAAAAATCAGACTTCCTCAGTTCTTATGAGAATGGAATATGAATCAGAATTCATTTTGCTGGTAAAATTGTACCAGAATTGTAGTATATCCCTCTGAGATCATCAAGGAGCAGGTCCACATTGTGGTATCAAAAACTGAAAAGAAAAATTGTAGAATACCTCTTCAAATTTCTAATTTTAATGCGATGCCTTATAAAATGTTCTTCTGCCCATGACTGAAATATGCCAATGGTGAACCTCCCCTACACTTGTTTAATGTAAGGATAGCCACAAGGTATGTCCCTAAGATATGGAAAACAGCTATTTTATACCCCTTTTCACAAATGGGCTCTGCTGCATATCTGGGGACTATAGTCCCATCAGCTGAATTAGTATAATTTGCAAAGCCAGACAATATATTTTCTCTCCGACTTCATGAACTATAATATTCAAAACTTCATACAAATGGAACCACAACCGTTTTTTTCAGTGGAATGTCTTGTCTACTTAATTCAATAAATTTCTAAAAAAGGACCACAAAGGCACAGTCAATTCAATATGTCAGACTCTGGCTAAAGACCTTGACCCAGTTCAATATGCTGGTACTGTAAATAAGCTGAAAAACCTCAAAGTGGACCCTTATGTGGTTAGATGAATTGCATACTGGCTGAAACATAAAACTCATGTAATTAATGTAGCAGGTCCCACTTCAGAAATTTAGAAAGTAACCTGTGGAGTTCCTCAAGACTCTGTGTAGAGACCCGCCTGTTTAGCCATAAACATAAATTTAGGTCTATGGCTAGCCAGGTTTGATGCTAACTGTCAGCAGAAAATCTATGCCAATCTGGTCCCACAATTTGTCTGACTACTTTTTCTACCTCTCCTCTGTTTAAATTATAACTTAGCCTCATTCCTTGTAAATCTTCCAAAAACTTTCTAAAATTAACTTTTGGATGGGGAATTCCCTCAGTAGCCTTCCGGATGTCCTCTGGAGTCCAGGGTCTATACACTAGAATAATTGGGTCCTGACCTTCTTGTCCTGCATTTGGATTAGGCACTTCTATAAGTGGGCATATTTCTTCTTCACTCATAGATCGTGAATTTCTACCCATTTGATATAACTCAATGTCCCATTTTGAGTTTCCTGCCCATGTTCAAGACCTGGTCTCGACGGGATCTCTAATAAACGGTTTCAATTTTGCAGTGTCTCTATTTACAGTGACAGCAGGATATCGCGGGGGTGGACTAACTTGTTCACTCGCCTCATATTCTGGTAAGGGAGGCAGAGGAGCCGATGCTATTACTAAGTTATTATCCTCCTTATCTAAAAACATTGCTTTTGAATTATTATTCTTTTGTTCCCTTCGGTTTACTTCCTCAATCCACCTGTGTTCCTGAGGAATTCCTAATTGACGTTGCTTTTTTACCCGACCTTTAGAATCGGTTTTAAGCTGCTTGACAAGTTTGATAAGTTAGGATTTTTCTAATTTACTGTCAAATTCATACTTATTAACCCATTTTGAATAGTATTTAATATTATCAGCATGCTGTGACTGCATGTATTTCGCGACTTCGGTTAACGGCGGACTTTGGGGTCATTTTGTGCAATTATTACCCATTTTTGTTCTACCCTTTTAATCGTTACGTAACTCCTTATTTTTTAATGTGGTACCACGGATTTTGTTATAGTCTCTTCAGAATGACTGCCTACCTGCTCTGTTTCCCTTATCTATGACAAGACAGTAATCTTTTTGTCCCTGACTTGTAAAAACAAAGTCTCAACAAAACAATACAAATCTAGTCCCTGATCTAAAACAGAAAAAAAGGTAGATTCACCTTACTTGAGCCTTCGTGATTGATTACCTGGTTTGTGTAAACCCATCCTTCAGTCGCAGATCAGAAAGTGGATGGCCTCTTTTGTATGACAATTCAGTCGGAGGGCTTTTCATACAAGAAGAACCAATGTGGTTTCTTCCCCGTACAGTTTCAAGCCACCTGGCCTGTCTGATCCGAGGCGAAGTGAGGGTTGCCGGTCCAAAGGACTAATCTGTCAAAGGAAAAAACTTCAAAGACCAATACACATAAGGTTCAGTTAAGGCACATTTAATAACTTGCAGCAAGGAGACAAAAACATGCAAATACAGGATTTTGCCTAATTACTAACAGGAAGTATGCTATTTTTATACTGTTTTACAAGACATGGCCTTCTATAGCTGACGTAATTAAACACAACTGTCAGTATTGTTCTACAGCAGACGTTACTCAGATTTTCTGCTGACATGACTAAATTTGTGAGAAATTTTTTGAGAAAAACAACCTGGCCTTGGTGGGGACTAACCCATTACAAGCTTCTATTGTATAGTTCTAATGCATGTGTTACATTTCAATGTACTTTTCTAGCTCAGATACAAGCAAATGCTGATTGCAGTTCATATTTTCAAGCAGTCTTTGTTCTAATTATCTATAGCTTCTGCAGCTGTGTATTTTCTCACAGCACAAGCGGAACTCCTTGTCTAAGTTTCATAACATTTATACAAGTGGTATTGTTCTATTTATTATTTTTCTGACACAAGCAGAAATCATCTGCTTCTCAGTAAATTTCCAAGCATAAGCAAAGATTTTAGCTGACAATACAAGGTCAGAAAGCATCTGCAGTTTCTACAGATTTATGCAGTATGAAATAGAATAGATGTGTTAACCCTTTTCAAGCTCTAAATGCACTAAGCATATTACTAATACATATACTAATACATATTTTTCTGACACTAACTATAAGCTGGGTGCTGTCAGTCACTCCCAAATATAAAATCACCACAGCAATATTGAATCCTTAGAGATAAATGGTATGCAGAAAAAGTGGTTAAACGGAATGCAAAATGCGTAGTATTAACATGTTTGGTAAATATCCCTTATCTGCAACTTGCAGTATAGCAACTACTCCATGGACTTTGGCATATCATTTGACAACTCCCCTCCCTTGACCACAATGTAGCAACAGTAGTAATGAAATCCTTCTACCTTCGGCTTTTCCCGGTTAGGGGATGCCACAGTGGATCACTGTCCGCTCATGATTGGCAGTGGAGTTTTACAGTGTCGAGTTGCCAGCCTGGCACCCAACCTTCCACAGAAGGCACACACATGCACACACTCACACCCAGGGCCAATTTAGTGTGGCCAATCCACCTACTGCATGTCTTTGGGATGTGGGAGGAAACCGTAGCGCCCAGATGAAACCCACGCGACCACAGGGAGGACATGCAGACTCCGCACAGAAGGCACCCCAGCCGAGGATCGAACCGGAGAACCTCTTGCTGTGAGGCAGCAACGCTAACCGCTGCACCACCTTGGCTGCCCAATGAAATTCTTCTACCTAGCCCAGCGAATTTCTAAAGGCAATTCTTCATGGTAAAATAATTTATCATCCTACTGTACTCAGTCCTCATTTCAACAAAAAACAGAGTACAATGCCCCTTTTGACATGTACCTAGCTAGACATATCACATAGAGAGAAATGTCCCCAAGGTTACTAATTTAAAAGGTCTAATAAACTTTAACTAAAGAGATATTTGGAGCTCTGCCAGTATAACCTTTCACTGATAAGTTCCATAAGATCTTTGTCTTGAATTCTGTGTCATTAAAGTACTTTCCCTTATGGATTCCTTGTACTTATTTCAGTTTAACAGTTGAACAAACACTCAAACTCAGGATGTAACTCTCTGCCAATGAATACGTAAAACATGAGGAGGGACAGATTTATTAAGCAATGGTTAGTCCATCCCTGAAAAAATTGCCTTTGTATATTAAATAGAGTGACTCTCTTGAATCTTTTGATAAGAACCTGGATGATTAAACAGATATTGACAAATGTTTCCCTATCTATGTTTACCATCCTGGAAGAAGGCGGAACATCATTAGAGTGGGTATTGTCAAGGAGCAAATGGTCTCTTGACTTGCTTTTCTTTAATACATATGATTTTATTACCCACAGACACATTCTGCTGTTTATGTAAGATGTAAAGCACAGCCCATCTCATGCATGATACAGATGTGTATGATTCATGAGCATTTGCACAGACATGGGAACTGTATGACATACTGAACCTGCTCCATACATGGTACAGTCTTGTAGCCTATAGAATACTGTCATATTTCGAAAGTGAAGAGAGCACTGACAGAGCAATCTGCACCCCCATATGTAAGTAACCTCATGTACCTCGTGTGTATTTGTTGGCAGGTAGTTAAATGACATCTGTGGACAATCCTACACATACAAATAATACAGAGGCACACGTATCAGCAACACTCTGTGGGTCATGTATATTTGGGGGGAGAGCCCTGCCTTTTACAGTAGCTTTACACTGACACAGAAAGACATGTTGTACCTGCTTCTGTACTGCTTGGGTGCAATCAAACCATCTGATAGGTGTCTGCGGCTAAAATGCAACACCAGATGCAGTGACACCCTAGGTATGCAGTACAGCCAACTCTGAATCACATACCCATTGCTATTTGTGCACCTCATAGATAGACAGATATGCTGCAATGTAAGTCAGATCCAGCTTTGGTGGTCATTCTTCTATAAATAGCATTAGAAGGGGTTTTTGTTTGTCCTTTGCACTATGTAGTATGTCTAAAATCCTTGTGACATGTTACTAGGTATCACAAAAAAATAGATTTCTTAGCTTTATCATAACTTCTTCATATGTTATTGTTTGATACTGAGTTAAAACAATTTGTTGGTGTATAATGCATGCATAAGAAAACAAAAAGAAGGTACGTCTTATACATTAGATCTCCAGGCTACATATAGCATTCCATTCCCTAAGAATAACAAACCTTATTTGATTCTTAGCATTTTCATAGGCACACAGTAGTTTGTAAAGTTAAGTAATACTTTCAATACAATTTGTGGTTTCATTTCATCTATTTTTTTCAGCTATTTTAGTGTTGTTGTAGATAGTTTCCTGTTTTTCTGCTTGTCATCTGTGCTTCCTGATAAATACTTTCCTAGTCTGAGTTATTCGGTGGTAAAGTGTTGTCCCACTGGATGGACTATGGCTGTGAAAACACAAAGAAATCCAAAGGGATATATCAGCCCAGAGCAGTAGTAGTAGTAGCAATGTACAACTCACACTGGTGTTAGTAATTTAAGCCAGCATGTCTTTGTCAGTAGCCTGGCTGAAATGGGATGAATGCAGAACAAATGAAGCAGAAGTCCTGTGGGCAGCAACGAATAAGTTGTGCAATTTAATGGCACCTTGTATTTAAAGCTAAGCAGAATGGGCGAACTACATATTTATGTGGCAGAGGATCTGATTGCTTTAATGGCCAGATTTCATTTGTGCTTCAACCTTTAGAAGAAATGTACTATTCAGGTCATGATTGCTAATTCAAATCAGCAAGGTCTTGTCATTCGGCCTAGGCAGGAGTTTCAGTAGAATGCCATCTGAGCAGACTGAGTAAACACAATGTGCGCACAGCAGAAATGAAAAGGGCATTTATTTTGTGGGAGCTTTTTCCTGTTATTAGGTAAAGGTATGCTATTAAACTGCTTGGTAAGAGCTTCAGACTTATTTAGAGTCCAAACTTCTTGTTTTTTTACTATTCCTCATTAGAAATGTACAAAGCCATGTAGTTCTTTTTAAAGCAAAGCAAACAGAGATTTAAACAGAAGGCACTTTAAAACTCATCAGTAGAAATACTATGAAGTTTATGCTTTTTTACATATACTTCTGTATTTATTTTTTACAAACACTTCATTTTGAATAGTAAGCAGAAAGGTAATGCTAGAAAATGATTTTGCAGACGATAATATTTATTTAAATAATTTAGATTACTCCACTGTTTCTTCCTCACCAAGACTATTGAGATGTGGCTAACATTAGCTATCAAAATTAGCTGGCTCCTGTCAGCTTAAGAAATAATATAAAATGACTTCTAAAAGCAATGCAAAGATGAATAGCTGAGGTCACGCATCATAAGGAAATAAACAGATAAGCATCAGTTTAGCTGCCCTGCCAGGACTGGCACTATCCATAAATTACATGGGCTATAGTTTTGAAAGGATCTAGCACATATTAAGAAATGTAGTACTGTGAAATCAATATTACTTTACCTTCATGGATTATTTCATTATAACAGAGTGTACTAACAATGCATCTTGGGTGCCATTTATACCTCTGTAAACTGTTGTAGATTTGTTTTGATGAGATTTTCTTGTATGAAATAGAGCATTTCTTTTTTTTTCTGCATGCTTGATGTAGGTAATCTCTGATCAATATGTTGAAGTATTCATCTTAAAAAACAATTCTGGAATTCAAGACATCAAATTACAGTTTGCAATAGCAGTTTTCCTCTTCACAAATCTTACATTTTTTTTGCCACTTTATTTAATGGATAGCATTGACTTCAAACAAACAATTTGCCATTTATACACCCAACAGTTTTTTTTTCTCTTTAGCTTAACTTTCCCATGGTGCTAACACTTCTAATTAATTAATTCATATGCTTTCAGTTGCCAAACTGCTATCATTTTAAGAAATGCATGATGAACCCTATGCTCTGTTATGTCTTGAAAGAAACATTCTTTTTGCAAGTAAAAGGAATTACAAACAGAACTGAAGCAATTGTCTTTAATGGAAATTGCAGAAGCCTGCACTTTGATGTAGGCTGTCTTAATAATAAAAGAAAATATAAAATGGAGTACTTTTATACTATGCATAAACAAGCACATTGACTTGTGACTATGTAAAAAAAAAAAATTCCATTTCAAGAGTTGATATTTTAGAAATTGTGTTTGCTATTGTTAGGTATAATTTACAATGAATGCATTAATTATATTACAATTTGTAGCCCATGTATGCAAATTTAAGCCAGTTTCTAGGCATAAAGTTTTACAGTACATGAAAATATAAGAAATATAAATTAGTGTGAATAAATACATTAGCTCAAAATGCCCGATTTTATGAAAGTTTGTGATAATATTAGTACTCAGACAGGCCAAAGTTCAGGACTATCTGTCATTTCTCCCAAGAAAAGAAAAATCATTGCCAATGTCCATAACTTATACATAGCTCCAAAAATGAAGGACAATTAAGTACATTGATAAGTAATGAATAGTGATCATTTTAAGTTATACTTGAACTTAAATGCAAGCTTGATTGATAAATAGAGTATTAAACTACATAAGTAGATTAATGAGTAATGTATACTGATTATTTTAATTTGCATTTTAGTCATACTGAAATTTTATCTGTAAATTCATCACTATACTAAATTATCATAAAAATGTTTGTAGGATAAAAACAAATATGAATTAATTGCTAAATTCTACATCACATATTTGTATGATACAGCACTCCTAAGCAGTACTAGGACTACCAACACAGACCTCCATCTGATAATGTAAAAGGCTGTTTGTATCTCTACCTCAGCCAAAGCCCTTTTTAAGGAATGTAATAAGGGATGATTGCCTGTTTTATTCAATACTGATGTGCTTTGTCATAAAGGATTATCCTCTAGATTTTTAATTTGATATTTTGAAAACCTTCTCCAGCATCACAAAACAAAATGATAATCTAAACAAACTGTTATTATTGGCAACCTTCTCCAAGATCACAAAATGATAATTCTAAGCAAAAGTTATACTTATCACATGACAGCTGTGTGCTAAATAATCTTCCATGAGATACATTTTCCAGAGTTTGCAAATAGCAAAAGATCTAGTCAGCATAATAATTCTCCCCAAGATATTTTCTAAAGCATGATTTACTGTATCTTACCGCACATGTTGAGATGATGCGCAACTCTGCCCAATAGCTCATATTTCTTATGTGTCCATCATTCAAAGCCTATTTTATGATTTAACCAGACTAGTATGCCTCTTTCAGTAAGAAATAATTTGCTCTGATATATAGCCTTGAGCCATGACAAATCCATGACGGATATCCCATAGGTTATAAATGTATCTATACTGCACCCTTGTGCCACCACTTTCACGACTCAGACTGCGTAAATGTGCTCCCATTATCTCTCTTATTATTTGTTGCTAATTTTACCAAAGCAGAATTGATTTCATTTGCAGACTATTAGGTGTGTCAGATATGAGGAAAGGCAAATCAGAAACATAAGTTTAATACTAATATACAAAGATATTTAACTTTCCTAATTTCCAAAATTTACTTACAGAGAATATATGGTTATATACTTTTAGTATGTAAATTCTGTTTTTTTTTTATTTTATTAAATTTACTTCTAATTGTAATCTGATTATGCAACAAGGAAATACTATGTAAAAAAAGAAATACTATGATATCAGAAATACTCAGTCTAGGGATCTAAACCTCTTCTGCAACTTTAACAGAACTGTTTGGAGGAACAGCTGTATTTCACCAAGGATACTGCTGCTGTGGAACAGACTCTCCATCCACATAAAACAAAGTTCATCTCTGCCCATTTTCAAGCACAACTTAGACCTATGGGTGTTACCCCAGGACTGCCCCCTGTACTATTAATGGGCAGAGGCAGCTGCTAAATGTTCTGTCCCACACAGGGGTCCCCTCAAGTCATCTATGGTATGATCTCAGTTATTCTGTTTAGAGATAATATATAATTATCGACCATGGGAATGGGAAGAGCAAACTATAACCAAATAGGATAGGTTATTTCTAGCACAGAAAGGGAAAACAGTTGGGTATAAAATGGCCCACAAGGGCAGCTAGCCTAGTACTTATCTATAAGCATATGAACCTGTAAGGAAGTCTTATTAATTTTACTTATGTTCACATATAACAGTTTTTTCAACTGCAGCTGTTATTTTTCAGCAGTTTAAAAGAACCAGTTCTTCCTGTTAATATTTCTGCTTACATCTCTGTAAACAGTGTGGACAACACTGCATAACGCACTACTGTTTGTACTCCAGCCGTTCCTTTTCTTTTGTATCAGTGTTATCAGCAACCTGTAATAAATATGGCTTAGCTTTTGTATTCCATTTATACTGTTTTGTAATTCAACATAATTTGTACTATTAAAAACTTGCCAAAAATAACTATTTAATCTTAGTCTATTAAGTAATGCTGTCATCTGACACTCTGAGAATGTACTATTTTACATGAGACAGATGCACGGTATTCTATTGCAAGTAGCTTTAACATCTGTAGGATTCATGTATGACTTCTTGCCTCATGGTAGTCTTCTTGTTGCATAAAATTGCATTCAATGAATAGGTAGAAAAGCTGATAGACATCAAGACAGAAAATGAGGTGGTTCAGAGAAAACTGTCGGCTGTGAAGGAGAAATAAGAACACAAGTGCTAGAAAGGCCTCTCAAAATATCATTAAAATCTGCCCAGTGCATCAACAACCCTTCTACATGAGATCCTCAGCAGTCACTGGACAATGTTGTAGTGCCAGGAAACAGAAAAAAAAAAAAAAACAACTGGGGTATCTTTGTACAAGTGGGGCAGAAGAAAAAATATGTGAAACTGCAACATATAGAAAATTCTAACATGAAGACTGGCAACATATGTAGAGGACAGATATTTCTGTGACAGAAACCAACATGGATTCATGATCAGAAGGAATTGTTAGCCAAACTTTATCCAGTTTTCTGACTCCATTGTAGGTGGACTTCAGTCTTGAATGTCAAAGTATGCCAATTTAACTCACAACGTTAAAGGTATGAACTGTTAACAAGTTTCATCCTGTAGCCATATGTTTGATTCCCTCACTTCCCACTCAGACCTCCTAGAATGCCCATAATAAAGGACAAATGGGCTTGCCCTGTTAACAAATAAACAAATAAATAAATATGGAAAAAACAATTCTGTTTGTAAAGAGCACTAGTAAAAACCAGTAATCAAGAAAGATAGTGCCCATTGTCAGAACAACACCATAAGCTCCACACAGTTCATACACATTAAAAAATCTTTATTCCATAGAACCAAGTTCAGTGCTTTCATCCCATCTATAACACTCTGGGACTGTTCTGAAGATTTTTCAATGTGTACGAACTGTGTGGAGCTTATGGTTGTTCTGCCAATGGGCACTATCTTTCTTGATTACAAATAAATAAATATGACAGAGGAATACACTGCATGTAATCAGTTTGGTCTTGGATAAGGCCTTTGGGTTTGCTGCCAAAGTAAGTTAGTGGGAGGAATGGATAGAAAGAAGTTAGGGCTAAGACTGAAGAACAGTAGGGCTACAAGGTTAAATGGCAGACCAATAAGGGATGCTAGGGGAGGGACAATGTCAGGAATGAAGGAAAGAGCCAATGAAGATCTACAGAAGACTGTCCTTTGTGCAGTATTTTTCAGTGCACTTTACTCAGACGTATGTGAGAGAACAGCGACTGAGAAACATTTCTTTGTGGGTGACACAAAGGAAGGTGCATTGGTGGAAGATGTGGAAACAGTGAGGGTAGGGAAAGGCTGAGCATGTGGACCAAAAGTTGGCATTTGATTGACATTGCAAACAAAAGCAAAATACTGCACTTTAACCCCCACAACCATGGTGTGATGCATTAACCTGGAAGAGTGAAACTGCTGGCAACAGCACAAAAAGAATACCACAGGTTCTGATCACATCTTGACTAGACCACCAGGAGAACAGTGAGATACAGTGTCAGCAACAGACTGAAATGTAGACTGTAGGCAGGATTCACGAAGGCTTGCACGGAGTCTAAGAGTAGTGTAAGACTCCATGCAGCCTTCGCGATCCAGGAACAGCCCAAAGTCCGTGTAAGAGACCAGCTAAAACGTCTCTTACACGGAGTGGGCGTGGATAAGCTAATCACCTCACTTGCAGCCGAATAGCATGCAAATGAGGTTGATTAGCAATCCAGGAAGCCCAAAACAGCCAGTGTAAGAGCCGTTTTAGCTGCAGAAATGTACTCAGTTGACAACTGAGTACGTTTTTGCAAAAACCACAATGGAGCCATGTCAGCTCCAAATAAAGGGTGCATATGTGTCAGGCAGCATGCCAATGGCCAAATATGTGGCCATTGGCAAGGTAACCTGATGCAAAAGTAATAAAAATATAATTTTTTTTTTCGCCGATCCCCGATGTTTAAACCCAGCACAACCCCGCGCAAACGGGGTACGCTGTATAAAACATAAAAATGAAGGTTATAAACCCACAGATGTGGGTTTTATGCAATACATGGGTTTACAATGCAGGGACCAGCAGACCAAAACCAACATGGCCACCGTGTAGTGGTTGCTAAGGGGGAAAGCTGAGTCTAAGACATGCAACTAAGCATTAGTAGGCAATCTGATGCAAATGAGTGTTAGGATACTGAATTCCACTGTCACATAGCAAATGAGCACATTCTGAGTAGTGTAAGAGTTACATAAGGGGGAGGAACAGAGTAGGAGATAGGTGACATCACAGGGGGAATGGCAGAAAGAAATGCACTTCAATGGAGGTCAGAGTTACATGACAGATGTCAGACACATATCATGGAAAGAGGAGTGCCACAACATAAGCATGGGAAAGTCAAGAAATGGAAGGTGTACACTGTTGCCTACACCAAAGTTTCTTGCTGGGCATGCATGCGCATTTGTGCGCACCATGAAGCGCGAGTAAGACAGTGTGTGTGCGTGTAAGGCAGACTGAGCATGTGGGAGCCTGTTGGCAGACTTGTAAGACTGTTTGCGCGGGTGTGCGCGCGTTTTAACCTGAATAAGCAGATTCTGAACCGTGTAAGCATGTGTGCACGCGTGTAAGCCACTGTGAGCGTGTTTCTGCTAGTATGCACGCTGCTCCCCCCTGAGGAAACAGAAAGGAAAAAGGAAGCAACAGAATTAGTAGGAAGCTAGCAGGGAATACTGCTGGAGCTAGCAGGTGAAAACAATTAGAAGCAGGCAATTAGACAGGCAGAATAGTAGCTCAGCCCATCACTTTAAACTTTGCAAACAGCAGTGCAAGATGTTTCTCTCAAGAGACACTGCAAGACAGGAGTAAGCTATTAGAAGTGAAAACTGAAAAAGCTGAACTCAGAGCAGAAATGTTAGGGGCTGCCATAGCTGTCATAATGAGACATAGGCGACTTGCTGAGGGTGGTGACAATGCAGATGGTGCCAGACAACCCACAGTGAGGAGACGGAGTGTACAGGCCCAGGGTCACCTACCATGGGTTACATGAGCTGGAGATAGTAGAGTGCTATAGAGTGGACAGAGACCTCCTGCAGCAAATAGTGGAGCTGTGCAGGCCACGCCTCACACACAGAACCAACAGAGGGAAACCCATCCCAGTGGAAACCAAGGTATGTGTTGGCCTAAGAATACTAGCAACAGGTACCTTCCAGAGACCAACTGGTGATATGATGGGGATATCACAGGCATCAGCCTCCAGGGTACTGCACCAGTTCCTGGATGCCATGTCAGCACATGTCGGTGATTATGTATATTTCCCCAATGCCCGTGAGGTATTGGCCAGCAATATGCGTCTCTTCCAGCAAATAGCGGAATACCCTGAGGTAGTGGGTGCAATAGACTGCACGCACATATGCATCAAAGCACCAGCCGGTGATCGGGGTAGGGCCTACATTAACCGCAAGGGCTTCCCCTCCATCAACTGCCAGGTCGTGTGTGATGCCCAGGGCATAATAATGAATGTGTGTGCTGGCTGCCCTGGGAGCTACCATGATTCCCACATCTGGCATTTGACACAGCTGTACCAGACATTTGCCAATGGGGACATCCCACATGGACACCTAGTGGGGGATGCAGGTTATGCACTGGAGCTGTGGCTGATGACACCCATCAGAAACGCACACACACCTGAACAGGAACGCCATAATGAGGCACACGCACAAACACGTAATGTAATAGAGCGTGTGTTTGGCCTGCTCAAATCACAGTTCCCATGTCTGGACACATCTGGTGGAGCCTTGCAGTACACACCAACTACATGTACCCAAATTGTCATGGTATGTGCTATGCTACATAATATGATCTTGTGAAAACAGCTGCAGCAGGACCAGCATAGGGCTGGGGCAAACAGCCCCCCACCATTGCCAAGGCCATCACAGGCAGAGCGTGACTCGGAGGAGGAACAACCTGAGACTTCCCCAGTAGGCAGAAGGAGGCATGCCCAGCATGCCCTGGCCTTGGCAAAGAGGCAACGCATAGCACATACACTGGCTCAGTAGGAACCCTGGGAATGATACCCCCTCTGACTCACTCAAATAATAACAGGGATGCCTAAAATGACATGACCTGCTCACAAACATGTACAGGGAGTGTAATATGTGCATCCGACAGAGGCAGCCCTGCAGCACCACCTGAGGCATGAATGCCATGTGTTAAGTAACGTAGCACCATGTACTATATGCACACCTGAGGACCCTGACTAACATCCTACCCTCACCAAGCATCATGCCACAATATGACAATGAGATGATCAAGTGCAATAATTGGCTGAAGTATCGCAGTTAGTCAAAGGGGATCCAATGTGTGCCAGCCTGGGATGACATGCTGAGCATGACATGATGCTCCACCTGCTAGGACTGGTGTGCACCTATCAGTGCAGGCCGTATGGATACTGGCAAAGGCTGTTGTTACCCACAGCGTGCCCTGAATAGGTAAGGCTCAAAACACAAACCTACCTTCATAGGTATCAGAAGGGATAAGAACCTAGATGTAATGCTACCCAATGCCAGAAGTCGAAACAGCAAGATACATGCAGTCTAAACTCACCCAGTATGGAGAATATTGATATCTGTGCTGTAACAGAAAACTGGGTCAAGGCTCACAACAGCACCCTAACACTACCAGGTTACACCTCATACTGTGCTGTACAGCCTCAAAACATGGAACAAGCTACAAAAGGAGGGTGACTAGCAATAATTGTCAAGGATAACCACACCCCCATGTTGTTACCACAACAAGAAGCAGCATGGACTAGCCATGGTCAAGTAACAGTGGCTAAAACTGCCCCACAGTTTATAGCCTGCTACAGACTACTGTCCCAACACCAGGAACTGCACCTGGCCTATGCTGGAACACATGAATATATCAAGTCCTCCAAACCACATTATATTGGGTGACTGAAAATACCCAGACATAGACTGGGAGCATTATACTAGCCCCAAAACTGTAGGACAAAAGTTCATAGAATCCTTAAACCAAAATGCCCAGGAACAACGTACCACTCCCACAAGAGGGGTAAGCATACTGGATGTGATAATCAGCAACATAGGTACTGGATGGCAAGACGAGAAGTGTATTGCTCACTGGTAAAACAAGACCATAGAGTAATCACAATGGATATACAAATCCTGACCACAGTCCCTGGCCAGAAAACCACAGTGAAAAACATGTGTAAAGCAATATTTGCACTCCTCCAAACTGATGTGGAATCCATTAAAGGTCCTGTGCAGGTGCAAAATATGGGCCACACCTCAGAACCTGTAATACAGCCATTCCATGAACACTGCCAGGAATGCTTGGATTATGCAATCCTAAATTAAAACAAGACACAATGCCATACATGCAGGCATCTGGCATAGTGGACACAAGCCATAACCGAACCATGCAAGAGAACGAGGAAGCTACTACATGATAGAGCAAACATAAAAAATGAAGTAATCACTGATCAGTAGTATGGCAATAAAATATGTCCACACATACAATCCACTAAGGCCAGCCACAACAAGTTGAATCTGTGAATCTTGAGGCAATGTTACACCTGCCCCAAGTACACAGACAACCCCCAACTCCCCCCAAGAAATACAAATATATGTGAGAGATGCAACCATCTATCCAAACTGGAGGCTGAGCTCCCTCAACTCAGTACACCCAAAACTAGTCAGGAGGAGAAGGTAACCACACACACCACAAACCCAGTCCCACATAGACCTATCACAACTGCAAACCAAAGACATAAACACAGAAAAACATTCCCGGAGGCTCGAATTACAAACACACCACACCAACAGAGGCCTCCAAAGCAGACACCCAATCAAACAACCTCCAAACATAGCACATGCAACACATAGTACACAAAGCTGGTGTGCCAAACAGTCACAGGCCAGAAGGAGAAACAACATGCCTGATACAGTTGTAATAGGTGACTCCATAGCGAGACACACTGTCCCGCACACCAGACTGAACAAGGGAAAGGGTACAGTAAGCTGCCTGTAGGCTGCCACAATACGCCACATAACACAAGTATGCAGGTCACCCCAAAGCAAGTAGAAATATGATGCAGTCATAGTCCATGCTGGTGTGAATGACCTGAGATGTACCTCCCCGGACTACATGAAAAGAGAGATAGATGAGCTCTCTGATTATGTAGACCAGGCTGGTATGACACTGACCATTTGCAGCATCCTACACTCACCAAGAATGATGCCACAGTACAAACATGGAATGATCAGTTATAACAAGTGGCACAATTACTGGTGTCATTCCAAGGGGATCCAATGTCTGTCTGCTTGGGATGTCATGCTTGACAAGCCACACAGCTGTTCCAGGGATGGCTTGCACCTGTTACCCCTGGGCGTCTGAATATTGGATAAGGCTTTTGCCACCTCCATAGAGCCTTTCGTAGGCAAGCCTGAAAAGACTAACTCACCACCCTACAAAACATAAGTGGAAAGAAACATAAGGGTAATGCTGACCAATGCCAGATGTGTAAACCCCAATATGCATGCTCCCGAGGCCATCCCCAGTATGGAGAACATCGATGTCTGTGCAGTGACAGAAACCTGCTGCAAGCCTCCTGACAGCACAACAGCACTACCAGGTTATACCACATATCATGCGTCATGGCCCCAAAACCTGGAACAAAACATAAAAGGAGGGTGAGTATCCATATTCAGCACAGACACCCATACATCCAGGTAACTGACAATGCACAAGGCATTGGAGTCCACCCATGTGCAACTAACCGTAGGCAAGACTGCTGTACAGTCTGTAGCATGCTACAGACCACACTCTCACACACAGGAACCCCACCCAGCTGTCCTGATGACACTGGACAGTATGAATGTCCCACCAAATACCAAACAAGGTACTCACAAATTACCACATAGGTGGTAAACCATTATGTATGGAAGGAGTAATCAGGGACCTAAGGACACAAGTGGACAGTAACCTGTTATGTGACACTCACATTGCCAATGTGGCTAGGAAGACTGTCTACATTGGACACCGTATCATGAAAGGATTCACATCTACGTCAACAGAGGTCATTGTGCCCCCATACTGTTCTCTTATCACACCCATAATCTAGTACAATGCCTCATATGGGATGTACCTTACCTGACACCTGCAGCAGTTATAAAGACCTCAAAGGTACCTCACCAAGAGGATAAAGGGTCTCAAATATATGTCATATGCTGCCTGGCTGTAGACACCCCAGCTGAATGCAGTCACATACTGCCTACACAGAGGCATTGCATGCCTGTTGTACAAGGCCATGTCCAACACAGGAGTAATGGACATGCTCCACCCCAGAAAACTCAAAGCCATCGGAGCTGTGAGAGTGAGAGATGTCAACCTCAACACATAATGAAATAGGATGTGCTGGAGGGACAGATACATAACCCAGAGGCTCCCCACACCCTGGAACAGAATCCCACTCCATGTTAGGCAGAGCACCTCACTGACACTCTTCAACAGGAATCTTGCCAAGTGGATGGATGATCGTAGAGTTACACTGGGGTCTTCACTGTGTCACGTCCAGACAGAGGCACAGCAAAGCAAATCATAAATGGCCATAATATTCACATAGCAAGGGGTGGCGAAAGCCACACACACTCTGGCTAGGCTAACAAATGCCCTAGGGTGGATAGCCTAGTATGAACCTATGAACCTATGAAGATACAAATTGTACAGGACACTAAGGATAATCCCAAGGCTTCCACAACTGATGGTAGGAACCGTGTTGGGAATTCACAGATATGCTCTGAATCACACAAATATCACAAACAACATACCAAACACACACACATATTGCCAACATACATCCTGACAGGTGCAGTGCAAACCCCCCCCCCCCCAGAATGCAAAATATCTATCCCAGCAGACTGCTGGCCCCTGACATTGCAGATGCTGATGTAACAGCCAGCATCTACAATGCAAAACACACAGCAGCAATGGTATGAGATGGTGTCCTGGGCTGAGTCCAACATGGACTCCAAGACGAATGGAATGCCAAATCACACTACTGCTCAATGTCAGCCTTACCACAGGATATGTACCCAAAGAGCAGTGTACAACAACAGTGGTCCTTCTCAACAAAGGTGTTGCCTGAATGGATACTGAAAACTACCACCCCAGAATCCTGAGAAGCTCGGTCTACACAGCTATGAAAAGGATCAGCATGTACCGCAGACATAAAGATATTGGGGACCTACTGACACCGGACCCTACCCAGTTTGGCTTTCTTAAGTGCAGATCCTGCCCCTAAACATGTTTGACTCATTTGAAACAGTCATTAAGGTCATTGATGAGGGCAATGTGGTCCACACAGCGTAGCTGGACCTTGCAAAGGCTTCTATACAATACCCTACTTGTTCATTATAGATATGCTCACCAGCTTAAATATAAACCCCTAGGTCAGTAGAGGGGTTGCAAACCAGTCCAAGGACAGAACAGACATGGTCAGACATGCTGCAGCCATGTCAGACTACAAACCAGATATAACTGGCATCCCACAAGGCTTGGTCCTGGGATCTCCCTCATCTGGTATATATGTCCCATAGGTACACTCCAACATGGAAGGACTGTGTCTGAACATGTTTGCAGAGGACTACAAACTGCTCATTATATATGACCCTCCAGCTGACACAAGCATCCCACAAAAGGGCGACATAGAAACAGACAACTGGTGCCATAGCCATGTCAGCAAGCTAATTGCAGAAAACTGTATAGCCAACCCCCGTGGATATACAGTAAGTGCCCACCAATTACCACATAGGTGTTAACCCATTACGTACTTAACATGTAATGAGAGACCTGGGGACACAAGGTGATAGATATCCTGCATTGGACAAACATGTGGCTGTAGTGTTCACAGAAACATACCATATACCCACCTAATCATGAAGATTGTCAGATCCAGATAAGGGGAGGTCATTGTGGCTCTGCAGTCATCCTTCATCAGCATTACAATTGACTACAATAGCCCCTGTGGGATGTACCTCGGCAGACACCTCCATCAACTGTAAAGTCCCCAACAGTACCTCACCAGGAGTATCAAAGAGCTTGCACAGATGCCATGTGTTGCCTGATTAAACAAACTGCAGCTGCACACACTGCCATACTGCCCACCCAGAGGCAAGCTGTGCCTGATGTATAAAGCCATGTCCAAGATGGTATCAATAAACATGCTGCACCTTGTATAATCTGAATGGCAGTGAGCTATGCACATGAGAGACCTGAACCCCAGCACTGACTTACATAGGACAAGCTGTACTGCATGATCCATAACACAGAAGCCACCCCCACCCATGAGTAAACTCCCAGTACAGGCTATCCATAGAGTCACTCATCTATTCTCCTCAATAGGAATCTTGATGAGTGGATGGGAGATGGTAGCTTTACCCTGGGTATCACTGTTATGTCACAGGTAGACAGAGGCACAGTATACTAACCATGACATATGTCATGGCAAACTCCACTTACAATGTGTGTCGAAGGACAAACACACTCTCCGACTAGCATTAGAAATGGCCTAGGGCACATCGCTAGTGTTTGCAAATGTACACCTATGTTGTGGAATACACTACCAATGTTGGACAAGCCTGGTTTAAGTAGTTCATATCTGAACATAATGCAACATGGTCAGATGTGCACAACTGGCCCCTAACCAGGCTGTTGTGCTCACTATGGAAATGTAAAGCAGTGATAGGACTAAAGCCCAGGATACTGTCCACCACAGTCAAAGTACTGAACCAGTGCACTATACAGTACTACAGTGTTAGGTCAGTATGAAAGGATGTTGACAACTGTATGCAAAGTATCCCATGCAAACCCTGCAGGCACAGTATAATCCCTGTTGTGTTCACACACAAAGCAGTCGGACAGTAACTACACAACATGACACACAACACACAACCATAAACGGGAGATATTTGTTGAAGTTCACACTCATCCACAAATGTGGTGGGCTGCAGAGTTCAACATATGGAAAGCTCACACTGGGCTTGCTCACACACTTTGATAAATGAGACATATGTCAGACAACATGCCATGGGAAGGCTGAACTGGGCATGCTCACACACTTAGGCCAAATCTCAGTTTAGCAGTTGGCCACACATATCTGGTATTTGTATGTGTTATTCCAGGAACCAACCACATTACAGCAATCTGCCCAGTGCACACAGTTACATGAATACAGAGACATACGTGATATAGTGGATCCCTCCCATATGCAAACATCTTCCACAGATACACAAGTTGTTCATACAAACAGGGAATGCTATGACAATAAAGACCTGCAAACAGTCTATCAGCAACAAATAATGTGCATTTGACAATTAAACATATGGGCGTAGAGGTCAACACTAGGCTGTTTGCCCTAGGGAATGACAGCTTAGCCAGAGTGTGCTTGGCGTCTGCCTCCCCACAGGATGCACATTCCCCTTTCTAAACACTGATGATGTCAGCACCCTATAAGTACAGCAGGAGAATGGAAACTTCCCAGTAATGCGAATAGCGCGCTCCGCTAATGCGTCCGTTTCAAGTGTCATAACATAGTTAGGTAGGGGTTTGAATCCTGTAAATGTTCAGTGTGTGTGTGTGTTGGTGTGTGTGCAAGTCTGTGAAAGGGAAGTGTCCCTTTTGGCAACTGGGAAAACACACTACAGGATGCACATTCCCCTTTCTAAACACTGATGATGTCAGCACCCTATAAGTACAGCAGGAGAAGGGGAACTTCCCAGTAATGCAAAAAGCTCGCTTCGCTAATGCGTCCATCGCAAGTGTCATAACATAGTTAAGTAGGGGTTTGAATCCTGCAAATGCTCAGTGTGAGTGGGGCTGTTGTTTGTGCAAGTCTGTGTGAGAGAAATGTCCCTTTTGGCAACTGGGAAAACACACTACAGGATGCACATTCCCCTTTCTAAACACTGATGATGTCAGCACCCTATAAGTACAGCAGGAGAAGGGAAACCTCCCAGTAATGCGAATAGCGCGCTCCACTAATGCGTCCGTTTCAAGTATCATAACATAGTTAGGTAGGGGTTTGAATCTTGCAAATGCTCCGTGGGTGTGTGTGAGTGGGGTTGGTGTGTGTGCAAGCCTGTGGGAGGCAAATGTCCCTTTTGGCAACTGGGAAAACACTTTCTAAACACTGATGATGTCAGCACCCTATAAGTACAGCAGGAGAAGAAAAGCCTCCCAGTAATGCGAATAGCGTGCTCCGCTAATGCATCTGTCTCAAGTGTCATAACATGGTTAGGTAGGGGTTTGAATCCTGCAAATGCTCAGTGGGTGTGTGTGTGAGTGGGGTTGGTGTCTGTGCAAGTCTGTGTGAGGGAAATGCCCCTTTTGGCAACTGGGAAAACACAATACAGGATGCACATTCCCCTTTCTAAACACTGATGATGTCAGCACCCTATAAGTAAAGCAGGAGAAGGGAAACCTCCCAATAATGCGAGTAGTGTGCTCTGCTAATGTGTCTGTCTCAAGTGTCATAACATAGTCAAGTAGGGGTTTGAATCCTGCAAATGGCAAGTGTGTGTGAGTGGGGTTGGTGTGTGTGCAAGTCTGTGTGAAAGAAATGCCCCTTTTGGCAACTGGGAAAACACACTACAGGATGCACATTCCCCTTTCTAAACACTGATGATGCAGTACCCTATAAGTACAGCAGGAGAAGGGGACCATCCCAGTAATGCAAATAGCGCGCTTTGCTAATGTGTCTGTCTCAAATGTCATAACATAGTTAGATAGGGGTTTGAATCCTGCAAATGCTCAGTGTGAGTGGGGTTGGTGTGTGTGCAAGTCTGTGTGAAAGAAATGTCCCTTTTGGCAACTGGGAAAACACAATACAGGATGCACATTCTCCTTTCTAAACACTGATGATGTCAGCACCCTACAAGTACAGCAGGAGAAGGTATGTGGCATGGACAATGACTGAGTCATATGTGTCCATGCCTCTGACTGACCTGTATGCTTGTGTTATGTGGTGGACCATAGTGCCCCATGGGCATATCACTGTGACCTTCACCTTGTCCAGCCTGGTGAGCGTGACCACACTGTACTGGACAATAAAGGTAGCTAACACAACTGTGGCAGGTGTGTTGTCTAGCCGTACAGGCTGTGACTGTTTGGCACACAGGATTTGTGTGCTATGTGTTATGTGTGATGTGTTCAGGCATAACGTATGCCTGTGTGCCAGCTGCAGAGGTGTGTGCCGCTCAGGCAGGATGCTATTGTAAGGCTCCACGAATGGCCCAATGTGTACACGTGCTTGTATTGCTGTCAGTGTAGGTCTACATCAGACTGGTATTGTAGTCACTGTAGTATTGCATGCCACCTGACAGGTTATGCCAGTACTGGGTTCAGAGTGCTTAGTCCCCAGTTTGGCTATGTGGTTTCATCTCATACATGTGTTGTACGTCCATGTGTAGGGGAGAGGGTTGACTGTGTACATGTGGCAGCTGTGACATTGCCACATGACCCACATATTCCACAACTGTACCATAGAGGTGACTGACAACTGACCTTTGCACATGCTACCATAGTATTGTGATTGCCATGGTGATTAACAGCACATAGGGCCAATGGGGAACAAGGTACATAGGTTCATAGCATCATACTAGGCTATCTGCCCTAGGGCATTTAAGAACCTAGCCAGAATGTGTTTGGCTGTCACCATCCATTGTAAATATATCTTGCCATGCCCTTTTCTGAGGTTAGTATACTGTACCTCTGTCTAACAGTGACACAGAAGTGATACCCGGGGTAGACCGACAATGTCCCATCCACTCATCAAGATTCCTCTTGAAGAGAGTCAATGAGGGACTCTGCCTAACCTGGACTGGGATTTTATTCCAGAGTGAAGAGAGCCTCTGGGTTATGAATCTGTCCCTCCAGCATGTCCTATTTATTTCAGTGCTGAGGTTCAGGTCTCTCAAGCGTGTAGCCCGATGGGATTTTGATATTCTCAGGTGCAGCATGCCCATTAATTCCGGGTTTGACATGGCGTTATACATTAGGCACAGATCGCCTCTGAACAGGCGGTATGCCACTGAGTAGAGCTGGGGTTTCTTTAACCGGTCAGCATATGGCATCTGTTTGAGCCCTTTGATCCTTTTGGTGAGGTACTTGTGGGGTCTTTCCAGTTGCAGCAGGTGTCTGGTAAGGTACATCCCAACAGGGGGATTGTACTCAATTATGGGCCTGATGAGGGATGAGTAAAGAGGCACAATGTCCTCCCCTGATGTAGATGTGAATCCCTTCATGATGGGGTGGGCTATATGCAATGCCTTTCTAACCACTTTGGCCACGTGGTTGTCAAATGAGAGATTGCTATCAACTTGGGTCCCCAGGTCCCTAATTACTTCTTCTGTACGTAATGGAGTACCACCTATGTGGTACTTTGTGGGCACTTCGTTTTTGCCAAAGGGGATGACTATACACATTTTTGCATTCAGCTGGAGGCCATGGCTCTGGCACAAGTTGTCTGTTTCTATGAGGCCCCTTTGGAAGATGCTTGTGTCGGCTGGAGAGTCAATTATGGCGGCCAGTTTGCAGTCATCTGCATATTTGGTCAGACACAGTCCTTCCGTGTTGGCCTGTACCTCCGATAAATATATACCAAACAAGAGAGATCCCAGGACTGAGCCTTGTGGGACACCACTTGTAACTGGTTTGGAGTCTGGCATGGCTCCAGCAGTTCTAACCATGTGGGTTCTGTCCTTGAGCCAGTGTGCAATCCATCTAGTGACATAGGGGCTCATATTTAAGCTGGTGAGCTTCTCTAGAATTCCTGAGTGGGGTATTGTTTTGAAGGCTTTTGCGAGGTCCAGGTAGGCTGTGTGGACCACCTTCCCCTCATCAATGGCCTTGGTGACTGTTTCAAAGAAATCAACCAGGTTTGAGAGGCAGGATCTGCCCTTAACAAAGCCAAACTGGGTATGAACCAGTGTCTGTAGGTCCCCAATATCTGTATGTATGTGGTCCATGATGATCCTTTCCATAGCTCTGCAGACCACACTAGTGAGGCTTATGGGGCGATAGTGTCCAGGATCCGTTGAGGCACCACCTTTCTGTAGAGGGACCACTGTTGCTGTACGCCACACTTTGGACACATATCCTGTAGTAAGGCTGGGATTGAACAGTAGTTTTATGTTTGGTTGTAGCACGTCTTGGAGGTCATGTAGGACACAGCCCAGGACACTGTCTGGTCCCATTGATGCAGTGTGTATTGCTTTGGAGAGGGCGGCTCTTACCTGAGCATCTGAGATGTCAGGGGGGCAGCACTCTGCTGGGATACATATTTGCCCTTTCGGTGTGGAGGGGGGTGAGAAGTTTGCACTGAACCTGTCAGCTAGAATGTTGGCAATATCTGTGGGTTTGGTGTTTCTATTGACATTTTGGACTACCTCTGAGCATATCTGGGAATTACCACCCAGGTTCCTAACATAACTAAAGAAAGCCTTGTGATTATCCTTAGTGTCCTGTGCAATTTCTCTCGAAGCTAGCCTTAGACCACCTTATGAGTGCCTGTAGTTATTTGCTAATACTGATCAGTGATGCCTTCCCTTTTTGGGATTTTGCTGTATCATTTAGTAGCTTCCTCCTTCTATTGTGTAGTTTGTTTATGGACGGGGTCCACCAGACAGGACGTCTGCCTTTGGAGGATTTGGTCTTAGTTTTATTTGGGATCACATGACCCATGCATTCCTGAAGGTGTCCATAGAATGCGTTTATAGAGGAATCTGCGGTCTGGTCTGTAGTTTCCACAGGCCCGGGGGCTTTGAAGGTTTCCACCTCAGTTTTGAGGAGTGTGAATTTGCTTTAGAGAAGTTGTTCACTGTGGTGTTCTGGGCAGGGGGTGGGGTCGGGATGTGAATATCCAGTGAGATTAGTTCATGGTCCGATCTTACCAGTGAGGGATACACTTCTGGTCTGGAGCATAGAGTCCCCATGTTGGTGATGATCAGGTCCAGTATGTTTCACCTTCTTGTGGGAGTGGTTACAAGTTGTTCCATAGCATTTGAGCTCATATATTCTAGGAATCTTTGGCCTAGGGTGTTGGAGCTAGAGTCATGCTCCCAGTCCATGTTTGGGTAGTTGACGTCACCCAATATAATGGTGTTTGGAGAGACCTTCATATTTCCACTGTTCACAGGACGGCCGAGTGCAGTTCTTGGGTTTGGGAGGGTGGTCTGTAGCAGGCTATAACCTGGAAGGCAGTTTCACCCATTGTTAGTTGCACATGGATAGTCTCTGATGCTTGGTGCTTTGCCACCAACCTGGAGGTGTGGGTATCTTTGATGAATATCAATATTCCCCCTCCATTTGTGGTTCTTCCAAGTTTTGGGGCTGAAAAGCATGGTATGAGGTATAACCTGGTAGTGCTGGGGTGCTCTCGGTAGCCCTGAACCAGGCATCTGTTACTGTACAGATATCGATGTTCTCCATGCCAAGGAGAGTTTCGGGTGCATGCATCTTGAGGTGTAGACTTCTGGCGTGGGGTAACATTACTCTTAGTTTCTTATCCCTTGTGATACCTATGAAGGTGGGTTTGTCATTTGAGCCTTGCCTAACATAGGCACTATGGGGGTAGCAAGAGCCTTTGCCAATATCTGAAAGCCCAGGGGTGACAGGTGCAAGCCGTCCCTAGCGAAGCAGGTGGTTCAACAGAAGATGAATATGTGAGGGTGTAGTGCCTGTGATTAGTTAGCAGTAGCATATATGACTGCTCACGTGGACAAATGCCAGGTAAGTCATATGCAATGTGTTTCAGGCAACGTACATGTGAACAGGACAAACAGTGACATTTTGTCAAGTGAGACATGGACATACATATAGTAAGCTATGCAGATGTCACTAGGAGTCCACAGAAGCTCTGTAACTATGCATTGCAGGTGGGATCAGTATTCCAGGATAATTGCAAGCAAACATGCATGCAAACAAAGCTACAGTAAGCAGGGCTGCATGCAGTCAATTGTACAACAAACAAGCTGTACCACTTCCAGTAGGTAACACTGCAAATATGCAGGCACTATGCACATGTACATGGAAATACACAGGTCAGATGGCTAGGGTCCAGTCTCAGCGCACACAAGTGTACAGACCATGTACTGTCAGGATGTACAATAACTGGATGGAAACCCATGTGCTCATACCTGCAGTAATACACATGTCAAATAGACACTGAGCCTTCACTCAGTGGTTCCATATGTAGTAGGATGTGTGCTACCTGGCCTGCCACCACAGTATCCCTGACATGTATGGGGACTCTCCCTCCTGTGACAGTTAGTTTTGTGTGTTGGGGCTGTCTAGCATGGTATGAGATGTGAGCTTGCAGTGCTAGGGTGCTCCTGTGTGTCCTGTACCAGTCGTGTAGTACTGCACACATATCAACATCCTCAAACATCCACATTGCAGAGTCCAGTGTGGGCAACATGCCACTTGCAGTTTACATGTCCATCATTGCGTATTAATACATTCATTACCTTATCCCCTGTGCTACCTATGTATGTAGCCTTCTGTTGACATCCTTACCACCAGTATGCCAACATGTGCAGATGATACACTATGGTACTTACCATGGGTGTAGACAACAGTACATGACAATCACACCCTTACTGCATCAGGCATGCTGTGATATACCCACAATTATTCCAGCACACAGTACTGTTAACAACATGATACTATTACTACACGTCTATGTAGTCACCCTGTGCATCAGCAACATGTTAACCTGTACCTGCACTGATGTTACAGATTGCAGGAGGTGGCACAGTTTCATCATATGCACAGGGTGTGAACTTGGTATGCCTGAGTCAGCCACCGATACCACTGGTTAACATGTATGTGTATGTGTGTTGGTGAGGGACAGCAGTACAAGGTGGGGCAATGTTGATGCAGTGTGTGCGTGTATGCGGTAGCCCTAGGTGTTGTCAATTCGCATGTGTGTATGGATGCACACAGTTCCACCTCATGGCTGCCATATACTGGTGTTTGTGGACAGCCACAGACTGTACCTGCCAGGTCATACAGATCAGTGTCTCTGGCCACGGACACGGTACCTGTGCCTTGCAGGGGTGCTACGGACCGTATCCGGTACCAACCCAGACTGGGTACTGTCATCAGAAGCAGGTGTTCGTTGACTGGACACAGATCCCTGTCGGGCTTGGCCAGAGCCATGTGCACGTGGTCTCCTGGGGCGGTCTGATGACAACACAGACCCAGCATTGCTGGGGCTGCTGCTGGCACTATGGGGGTGGCCGCGGCCCTGTTGTCGTCCGCGACGACGGCAAGCTGCTGCTGTTGCTGGCATATGCCCATGTCGATGCCTCAACTGTCCACCATCGCCCTGGCTCATGGACATGTAGTTGTGGAACCGGTCTAATATGTCCCCACAACGTCTGTCTATGACATCGGTGAAATTACGGATGACAGCCGCAATGTCACGCATACTGTCAGTCATGGCTGTGCGACATGCTGTCAGCTCCCTCAGACCCTGTCTGGTGTACCGTTCCATACGTGACTGTGCCTGCATGACAGCCCGAAACATAGCTGATGTTGTAAGACCTCTGTGGGCACGTCTGACAGGGGCAGTACGCCCATGGATGCTCCCACGAGAACCCCTGGACATCTGTCTGTGTGGTACCATCTCTGGGCCATGCCGATGGCTGCTGTGTGGGGAGGCATGTGCCACAGATACCACATTACCCTGGTCAATGCCTACTGTATGCTGTCCATCACCTAGGGACATTGGTGACAAAGGGTGTATTGGCAGGATAACTGTGCGCATTGATGGGGTCGACAGCTGTGTACTGTCAATCGGCTGACCAATGGCGGACCCTGGCATACCTTCCTGTGCCATTACACAGATGTCATCATTACCAGTATCCATGGCACCTGATTCAGGTTCCCTGCTACATGAAACCAGAGTAGCACCAGAACCTGTGGGAGGGAAACAGGAAACACAGTTTACAATGTCTACACATTACCAGTGATGCACATATCCACACATGCACAGGTCCAGACATACACACATGCACACATGCACAGGTGCACACGTGCACACATGCACAGGTGCACACATGCACACATGCACAGGTGCACACATGTACACATGCACACATGCACACATGCACACATGCACAGGTGCACAGATGCACACATGCACACATGCACACATTCACAGATGCACACATGCACAGGTGCACACATGCACATGTACACATGCACACAGTTGCACACAATTGTACACTACTCAGTATGCGTGATATCAACACACAGACACAGACACACCTACATGCATACAAAGAGCACTACTAAGTGAGCCTAATATTACTATTATTATCAAGGCTATTACAGGTATTGTTAATACACACTCACCAGCATGGATAGGCTGCATTGCTGTTACACCGGAGAGACCTGCAGATGTGAAGAAACTAATGTCAGTGGGCACAACTGTGTCATTGTTACTGAGTATGATACAGGTCAGTAGTACACCAGTCACCTTTCACAGGTCAGCTGCTAATATTGAGGATATCACACTTGCACATTAAATACTATGGTGACAGCTACAAACCAAGGACACACCTCACACATGCATTAACTACCAGTGTACACAACAGTTAAATATACATATGGCATATTACCTGCACGCTCACTGTCTTGCTGCTGTGTGGCTCCAGCCTCCATCATAATGCATGTCTGCTGCTGTTGTTGTTGCTTGCGGACTGGAGCCACTACACTCATGAGTAGTCCCTCCAGTCTGGTGAGTGGGGGATGTGTAGCCACCCCACCACCTGTGGCAACCTGTTGCCTGTGGATATCCGACTCACGCTGATGGACATTTCTGATTAAATGACTGCAGTGATGTCGTACCTGCTCATATGTCCTATTATGCGTGCCTATGTCATTTACCCGACGGACCAGGTCTTGCCACAGTGCAGCCCTCTCCTGCTGATTCTGGCTGGTACGGGAAAAGAGTATTGCATAATCCCACACCAGGCTCTGGTGTATCTCCTCATCCTCAGCTGTGGAGTAAGCGGGATTCCGCGGGTGAGCCATGTACCTGAAAAAAAAAATAACCTGATATCAGCAATATATTTCAGCAGAATTTGGCACACATACTACACATGCTACTCGACTGTTATGATACAACATATCTCACATATATAGCATCTGTCTGTCTATTGGTGGATACACATGTAAATGGCCAGGTATCAGTGCTCAGCCAGCAACTGTGCAACAGTACCTGGCACACTCCATACAACATACTACCAAACCCCAGCAGTCAGAACACTGATTCAGGTCCAGAGCACCTCCTCACTCTGGGGGTTTGTATCTAGGTACTGTATGGCCTACATCATCAACTACTGTGAGCTGACCACACACTAATTGCCCTGGATATACATATCCCACCTCCACCACCAGCACAAATGACTATAGTGAATAACATTGCAGATGCAAACTTTACACTTTGTAACAGTGACATGGTATCTTTTCAGCCCACTGGGCCAGTGGCAGATACGACCCACAATGCTGACCCCTACACAAATGCTTTCTACAGACATCTCCGAGAATGCATGGATCATGCAATCCCATATATGACCAAGACACTCTCCACAAAGGGACAGCATCCTGTCTGGTGGACCCCAGCCATAGACAGATTGTATTACAGAAGATGGAAGCTACTGCAAGACAGAGCATAATTCCATAAAGGGAAGGCATGTCTGAGCAGCACTAGTAAGAGTCTACTTTCCATCATACAAACATCCATGGGCAACTTTGAGAGGGAAATCAAGAGGGACACTGCAGATAACCAGAAGGCCTTCTTCAGTTATGTTAGCAACCTGGTCAGAATCCATCCTCTATGCCCATAGTTAGTACACAACAACAAATATTTCACTGAAACCACAGATATTGACAACATTGTGGCAGACAGGTTCAGTGCAGGTGTCACCCCGCCCTCTCCCCCAAAATAAGACATAGTTATCCCAGCTGACTGTAACCTCGCTGTCATCACAGATGTCCATGTGAGAGCCGCCCTCATGAAAGCAGAATACACAACATGACTGGGACCTGATGGTATCCCCAGTTGCATGCTACATAAACTCTGACAGGAGCTAAACACACATATAGAAGTGCTATGTAACACTAGCCTGACTACAGGATATGTACCTGTACACTGGTGCACAGCAGCAGTGGTTCCACTCCACGAAGGAGGACCTCAACATACCAATACAATACAACACAATACATTACATTACAATACAATACTATACAATATGCTATTGCCCCTGGGACTACAGCAGCATACTGTTCTGCTACCCTGACCATTGTGCACATGTGGTGTGATTGTACCTGCTGCTGTCACACAGTTACACAGTGTGACTCATATGGCATATTACCTATCTGACTAACATTCAGCAGGGGTATGTGTGACATGTACTCATGGGGAGTCTTGCTTCTTAACACTGTGTGGTTTATTGCAGGGTATGTCTTATCTGTGGGTAGGAACTTTTACCTACACATGTGCTCTCTATTGCAGTGGCATGGACGACACACAGCAGTCATTTAGGTTGTGGATGGTGTGAGGTGTTACTATGATTATAGTTTCATAGTTTCATAGTATAGTACTAGGCTATCTGCCCTGGGGCATTTGTAAGCCTAGCCATAGTGATGTGGCTTTTGCCACCCCATGAAATGGTACAAAAATGTACAGATAAAATCTAGAATACTGTGCCTCTGTCTAGTAGTGACACAGTGAAGGTCCCCTTATATAATAGAATTAGTTTACTGTGCCTCTGTCTAGCAGTGACACAGATGTGACCCTGGGGTAAACTTACGATCTCCCATCCACTCATCAAGATTTCTCTTGAAGAGATTCAGTGAGGGGCTCTGCCTAATATGAACTGGGATCCTGTTCCAAAGCATGGGAAGCCTCTGGGTTATGAATCTATCCATCCAGCATGTCCTATTCATACTTGTGCCGAGGTTTAAGTCTTTATCTCTCGTGGTCCTGATGGATTTGGATTTTTTGAGGTGGAGCATGTCCATCAGATCCTGATTGGACATGGCCTTGTATGTCAGGCAGAGATCACCTCTGAGCAGGCGGTATGCTACTGAATAGAGCTGAAGTTTCTTTAGTCTGGCAGAGTAAGACATTTGTTGGAGACCCTTGATCCTTTTGGTGAGGTACTTTTGTGGTCTCTCCAGCTGTTGCAAGTGCCGGGTGAGGTACATACCAAATGGGGCATTGTACTCAATCATGGGTCTGATGAGGGAGGAATATAGGGGTACAATGACATCCTTGGATCTGGATGTGAAACCCTTCATGATGAGGTGTGCAAGGTAGAATGTTTTTCTAACCACTTTGGCAACGTGGATGTCAAATAAGAGGTCACTGTCTACTTGGGTCTCTAGGTCTCTGATTACTTTTTCCGTACTCAGTGGGTTGCTGTCTATGTGATAATTTGTGGGTACTTTGTTTTTTCCAAAAGGGATAACTATACATTTTTTGGCATTTAGTTTAAGGCCGTGTCTACGGCACCAGTTGTCCATTTCAGTGAGGCCTTTTTGTAGGATGTGTGTATCTGCTGGTGTATCGACTATGGCACCTAGTTTGCAGTCATCTGCGAATTTTGTCAGCCACAGCCCTCCCATGTTGGCTTTAACATCTGAGAAATAAATGCCGAACAAGAGGGGTCCCAGGACAGATCCCTGTGGGACACCACTTGTGACTGGCTTTGAGTCTAACATTGCTCCAGCGATTTTAACTTTATGGGTTCTGTCCTTTAGCCAGTTTGCAACCCATCTAGTGACATAAGGGTTTACTTTTAAGCTGTTTAGCTTATCTATGATGCCTGAGTGGGGTATTGTGTCGAAGGCCTTAGCCAAGTCCAGGTATGCTGTATGGACTGCTTTGCCCTCATCAATGGCTCTAGTGACTGTTTCGAAAAAGTCAACCAGGTTTAAAAGGCAGGATCTGCCCTTTACAAAGCCGAACTGGGTGGGGTCAAGCGTCTGTAGGTCCCCTATGTCTCTGTTTATGAGTTCCATAATGATTCTTTCCATAGCTTTGCAGACCAGGCTAGTCAAGCTTATGGGGCGGTAGTTTACAGGGTCTGTAGAGGCACCCCCCTTGTGGAGTGGGACCACTGTTGCTGTACACCAGTGTTCAGGTACATATCCCGAATTAAGGCTAAGGTTAAATAGCATTTTTATGTGTGGGTTTAGCTCCCCTTGGAGTTCACGTAACACGCTCCCCGGGATATCGTCAGGTCCCATTGATGCTGTGTTTTTTGCTTTGTTTAGGGTGGTTCTCACTTGGACATCTGAGATGACAGGGAGATTACATTCAGCTGGGATAAGTATTTCTTCTTTTGGGGGTGAAGGAGGCGAGAAATTTGCACTGAACCTATCAGCCAGAATGTTAGCAATATCTGTGGGTTCAGTGTATTTTTTGTTGTTGTGAACCAACTCTGAGCATATCTGAGGGTTTCCGCCCAGGTTTCTAACATAGCTGAAGAAGGCTTTGTGGTTATCTTTAGTGTCCTTAGCGATTTTTCTCTCAAAGTTTGCCTTGGATGTTTACATGAGAGAACGTAGTTTTCTGCTAATGTTGATCAGAGATGTCTTCCCTTCATGGGATTTCGCTCTGACGTGCAGTAGCTTCCTTCTTTTGTTATACAATTTGTTTATGGCTGAGGTCCACCAGACAGGACGGTTACATTTGGTGGAGAGGGACTTGGATTTGTTTGGGATTGCATGATCCATGCATTCTTGGAGATGTCCATAGAAAGCATTTGTGAAGGATTCGGCATTGTGGGATGTGGTATCCACTGGCACAGTGGGCTTAAAGGATACCATCTCAGTCTTAAGAAGAGTGAAGTCTGCTTTTGAGAAGTTTTTCACTGTGGTCTTTTGTGCTGGGGGTGGAGGTGGGATATGTATATCCAGGGTGATTAGTTTGTGGTCAGATCTCACTAGTGAGGGGTATACTTCTGGTGTGGAGCATTTTGTCCCCATGTTTGTGATGATCAGGTCTAGTATATTATCTCCCCTAGTGGGAGAGGTGACTAGTTGTTCCAGTGCATTTGAATTTATGAATTCCAGGAACCTTTGGGCTAGGGTATTAGGGCTAGAATAATGTACCCAATCTATGTTTGGGTAGTTGAAGTCTCCCAGTATGATGGTATTTTGTGATACATTCATATCCTTCAATGTCTTCAGAAAGGCTGAGTGGGGTTCCTGAGATTGGGAGGGTGGTCTGTAACATGCTACCAGTTGTATAGCAGTTTTGCCTATGGTTAGTTGCACCTGTATGGTCTCTGATGCTTCATGTGTTGCTACTAACCTGGAGGTGTGGGTGTCCTTTATGAATATGGACACTCCCCCTCCCTTTGTGGTTTGGCCTGGGTTTTGGGGCCGAAAAGCATGATACGAGGTATAGCCTGGTAGTGCTGGGGTGCTCTCAGGAGCCTTGAACCAGGTTTCAGTTACTGCACAGACGTCGATGTTCTCCATGCTGAGGAGTGCATCAAGTGCCTGCATCTTGAGATTTAGACTTCTGGCATTGAGCAGCATTACCCTTAGTTTTTTGCATTTTGTTTTCTAAGGAGGTGGGTTTGTCTTTTGAGCCTTGCCTAGAAAAGGCACTATGGGGGTGGCAAGAGCCTTAGCCAATATCCGGAAGCCCAGTGGTGACAGGTGTAAGCCATCCCTTGCGAAGCGGCATGGCTTGTCCAACATATCATCCCAGGCAGACAGACATTGGATCCCCTTAGAATGACACCAGTACTTGAGCCAATTGTTAAAGCTGATCATCTTGTCTTTGTATTGTGGTATCATTCTTGGTGAGGGCAAGATGCTGCTCAGGGTCAGGGTCATACCAGCCTGGGCTACATAATCGGAGAGCTCCTCTATGTCTCTTTTCATGTAGTCCAGGGAGGTACGTCTCAGGTCATTCACACCAGCATGGACAATGACAGAGTCATAATTGTACTTTCTTTGGAGTGACCTGAGTGCGTGTGTTATGTGGCGGATCCTAGCTCCCGATAGACAGCTCACAGTCACCTTGTCCTTGTTCAGCCTGGTCAGTGGGACATCAGTGTGTCTGACTATGGAGTCATCTATTACTAGTGTATCAGGCAAGGTGTTTGGCCTTAAGGGCTGCGATTGGTTGACACACTGATTTATTGAAGTATGTGTTGCATGTGTTTTGTTTTGAGGTGGTGGATTTTTGGATGTCTGCTTTGGGAGCCTCTGTTGTTTTGGTAAGTTTTTTATTAGAGCCTCCGAGTATGTCTTTGTGTTTTTATGTGGTTGGTTTGCAGTTGTGGTAGGTCTATGTGGGACTGGGATTGTTGTGTGTGTGATTGCCATCTCCTCCTGTCTGGTCATGCCAGCCCTGAGTTGAGAGAGTTCAGCCTCCAGTTTGGCTATATAGTTGCATCTCTCACATGTAATTGTGTTTGTTGGGAGGAGGAGAGGGTTGTCTGTGTACATGAGACAATTGTAGCATTGTCTCAAGATGCCCAGATTGACCAGCTGAACTGGAGCCGACGCCAGTAATCTACCACTCGACATGCTAGAACAGTATAAGGGAGTGGTATACCTTTAAGGGAAGTGGGTATTCACAGGGGTGGTAAGTAGATGTAGTGCTTTACTTAGTACGAGAGTGCTTACTTAGTAGAGAAGTATTGAGAACAAGTGCTTAGGCTTATAATACAGTGAGTATTCTGGTTATACTAAGAGTAGAGCTTCCTTAAGGGAAAATTTAAAGAGCAGACTTGGCGGAGCCAGAAAAAGTTTAACCTTGTTTAACCGGCGCTGCGCTATGCGCACGACCGCACAAAGCCGTGCAAATGCGGATTTTAAACAGTGAACTACAAAAGAGCTAGGAATGGTCCCAAACAACCAATTACTACAGCTTCTTGTGCTGAGGTCACTTCCCCCAAGGACAGGTAGGCTGCTCAAGGCTCCCCACTCCCACTGGTGAGCAAAGAAACTTCCTTCTATCCAAGTAAGGTAATGGACAACACAGGAACTACACCACAGCCCAGAATACAGCAATGCCTGTAAAATGGTCTAAGCTAGTCGAGGAAGGCGGGAAAACAAGGATTATTTTTTGTTTTTTTGTTTTTTTGGTAGAAACACACAGAAAATGCAGAGACAGTGATAAATTAGTTACACAGGCTAGCACACTTTAGTGGGCAGCCTCCACAGTTAAATTAAACAAACAAACAAGCAAACTTTCGATCAAATTCGACTAAATATAACTTTAAGTGCAGATTTTAAAATAAATGCAGCAATCAGTTAAAAAACAGTTCAGGCTAGTTCAAAGTAAGCTACAGAAGCCATTTCCAGTGAAAAAAAAATCAAAGATACTTAAATCCAGAAGGTATTCGCTTTTTCGAGTTCCTTGCTGCTAGGACCATTCTGTAAACCCACGTGGAGCTTGTCTGAGCAGTATAGCCAGAAAAAAATGCCCAGAGGCGGATTTTAAACAGTGAACTACAAAAGAGCTAGGAATGGTCCCAAACAACCAATTACTACAGCTTCTTGTGCTGAGGTCACTTCCCCCAAGGACAGGTAGGCTGCTCAAGGCTCCCCACTCCCACTGGTGAGCAAAGAAACTTCCTTCTATCCAAGTAAGGTAATGGACAACACAGGAACTACACCACAGCCCAGAATACAGCAATGCCTGTAAACTGGTCTAAGCTAGTCGAGGAAGGTGGGAAAACAAGGATTATTTTTTGTTTTTTTTTTTGGTAGAAACACACAGAAAATGCAGAGACAGTGATAAATTAGTTACACAGGCTAGCACACTTTAGTGGGCAGCCTCCACAGTTAAATTAAACAAACAAACAAGCAAGCTTTCGATCAAATTCGACTAAATGTAACTTTAAGTGCAGATTTTAAAATAAATGCAGCAATCAGTTAAAAAACAGTTCAGGCTAGTTCAAAGTAAGCTACAGAAGCTATTTTCAGTGAAAAAAAATCAAAGATACTTAAATCCAGAAGGTAGTCGCTTTTTCGAGTTCCTTGCTGCTAGGACCACTCTGTAAACCCACGTGGAGCTTGTCTGAGCAGTATAGCCAGAAAAAAAATGCCCAGAGGCGGATTTTAAACAGTGAACTACAAAAGAGCTAGGAATGGTCCCAAACAACCAATTACTACAGCTTCTTGTGCTGAGGTCACTTCCCCCAAGGACAGGTAGGCTGCTCAAGGCTCCCCACTCCCACTGGTGAACAAAGAAACTTCCTTCTATCCAAGTAAGGTAATGGACAACACAGGAACTACATCACAGCCCAGAATACAGCAATGCCTGTAAACTGGTCTAAGCTAGTCGAGGAAGGCGGGAAAACAAGGATTATTTTTTTGTTTTTTGTTATTCAGTATAGTCGATTGTTGGACATCTGTCATGGGTGTGACTTATGTATGTAAATCCGGGAGTGGTAACCTCTATGTGGGTAGTATGTGTCTACTCTGTGGTGTTGTCAGTCACTGGGCATTGGTAATGTGTTTGAGTGCATTGTCACAGTGTTGTACATGTCACTGTGTCCTTCTCCATATCTGTAGCTGTCATGTGAGGTCCATACCATGGCATCCATTATGTGGTGTGGAGGGGTACACCGACCTACATGTCCATAGCTGACACACCATGTCTGCTGACACATACCATGTGCAGGTATTCCAGGAATAGTGTGCCACTGTGAATATCATTGGGGGCACTATTGTACACATTTATGACCCTGTTCACCCCTGACACATGCAGTGGTGGGCAGCCAATCACATAGCTGGTGGTTACTGGTGTAGGTGATTTGAAATGGGGTATGGTACTCCAGTTTTGACACTGGTGTTCACTCCATGCCTTTGTCACCAGGCACCTGTTGCAGTACATCTGTACACATGTGCCTCACTCAGAATATATATACATCTCTCTCTCTCTCTCTCTATATATGTATATATATATATATATATATATATATATATATATATATATATATATATGTATATAGATATATCTATATGTATATATATATATATATATATATATATATATATATATATATATATATATATATATATATATATATGTCTGTATACATATACACATATATATATTGATGTACATATATTGCTATAGATATGGAGAGGGGGCACAGAGGGGTGAGAGTGACAGAGGGGTGGGACAGGGGTGTTGAGGTCGTTATATACAGTCATACCTGTAGATAGTCAGATCAGTCTGTCTATGTATATGTATCTACATATATCTATATCTGTATGTGTGCATTACATATATATGTTTGTACATATTCTATCTATCTACATCTGTCTATGTATTCCTACATCTCTCTCTATGTATGTATACATATATGCATATCATATATATATATATATATATATATATATATATATATATATATATGTATATATATACATACATACATATTTTGACATACATACGTATCCATATGATAGACAGGTATATCAACATGTTTGTCTACCATACTGTATACACACACTAACATACTGCTAAACATACATAACTGTGAAACTTACTTTGTACATTGCACTACAACCTACAGTCAATCTACATTGATATGTGCACATAGATGCTCTCACATACAGATGTATGTACAGCCTTCACTGATAGTTGCTGTATGTCCCCTGCCCTTTACACATCTTCATATTCATATGGATACAGACCAATGACACATATGGAGGGTTCACAGTATGTAGACCTTTATAGTATTACTTTACATTACCTGTGTTTGTCACAGCTGCTTGTGTTGCCATCTGGTTTTCTGTCCTGCTGCTCCACTTGCCAGTTGTCAGCTTTCAGGTGGCTGTTGCTGAACAGTTTTGTTTGTGTCTGCTTAATTTCAGTCTTCTCTGTCTCTGTCTCTCTCTCTCTCTCTCTGTCTGTCTGTCTCTCACGTCCTCCTCAGGGTTCAATGAAAGTATTGCATGTGTGGACTGGGAGTACAGCATACTTTTGTAGGTATCTGCATATGTCCATGTGATGGCCTCTGCACCAGTTGTTAGCCAGCATTTGCTAAGTGCATGCAGCCAGTTGTGTACTGATTGCAGTTCTCACTGTGATTTCAGAACAGTGCTATAAAAAGGTATGTGAGATAGGCGTAGCCCTTTCAGATTTAAGGGCAGGGACCATGCTGTTATGCTGTGGACAATGTTCTGTGAGTGTAAAGGTTGGTATCTCTCTCATATTTCCAGCTGTGTTGTAGATTAACATTCCTCCATTAATTTCTCCAGTTTCCTGTACTAACTGTGTATGTACACTGACACCTACAACTACTACTACTGTTAATGTGTGTGTGTGTGTGTGTGTGTGTGCTTTCCTTTCATTTTTGCTTGCACTTTGCTGCTAAGGCTTCAATATTTGCCCTTTACAGTCACTACTTGTATGCCTGCTAGGTGTCCTGACTGTAGTGTGCTCCTGTGGCTTTCCTATTTTCCATGTACATTCACACCTTGGAATGCTTGCTATATCTGCTAGGGTGTTACAGCATGCAGTGTGGTCTGGCCATGGTGTGGGCCTTGACATCTATTAGGGTATTTGAGTATGCTGCTGAGCAGGCCCCAGAGACTCTCAGGTTCATCTGTTATCTGCCTCATGGACTGGTACATATCAGTGGGGTACACCCATTAAATTTTCTGGTATGCTGCAGTTGTGACTGTGGGTTAGCATGAGCATATGTATTACTACACTTATTCTGCCATGCAAGTGGTGAATATTTTCAGGACTCCATAGTTACCATTGCATGTGTTGTTACACCTTTCTGCCTACTGTTTGTACATTTCACATGGAGTCTGTGGGGCATCCCTGTAAGTCATTCACTGTTGCTATGTCTAGGCTCTTAACTATTCAAATATGGTGGTGTCAGACCTCTCATGTGTACAAATATTTGTAGGTTGTCCACATTTCCTCCTCATATTTTGGTTAATATCTCATGCACAGCTTTTTCTGGCAAATCACTCTGGGCTCAAGTCAGAATATAGTGACAAACATTCAAGTTTCAGACTTCATACCCTTCCAAACATCCCACAAAATGCAGACCCTGTTACTCTCTGAACTGTCTGCATTTGTTGTAACATTATTTGTAATGTGTCCCTGGTTTTGTGCCTTTGCTCCACATATTTTATTACTTGGTCCGGATGTGTTCCTATAAGAGGTTGTGGGGTATGGGCAGTGATTATCCTGCTGTGAGTATGTGTGTGGCTTGCAAGGTGCTACAGTGACATTATTACCTACCAGCTACCAACTAGCATGGCTGTTTCTGTTCACACACTACTATTATGGAAATCCACTAGTTTTGACAGCAATTCTAAATGACATGCTTTGTGTACTACACATCTTATATTCCCTTTACATTCATTCCTACTATTACATGATATATTTATTTTAGCACAATGTTCTTGTATAACAGTCATGGCTTCGTGGTAAATCATGCAGACTACTGTTTCCAAGGTCCTGGGTTCGGGACTGCTAGTGGGATTTTATTTTGCTTCTGAACTGACTACAGGACCTGTCAATCAAAGTGACTAAGGCACTTTTAAGCAGTTGTAACCGGGTTAGCGCTGGTTTGTGCAGAGCTCACGCATGCGCACTGGCGTTTAGCTCCGCGCACACAAGCGCACACCCGCTTACAACCGCTTAAACATGCTTACTCTTGCGCACGCCCGCGCTATTTTCTTTGAAAGAAATGAAAATGGGGAGACAGGAAAGTGATGAAAAAGGGGTCACAAAGAGGGTAAGACAGTAGGGAAACAAGCTTGGGTTTTGCAGGAGGGATGTAGGTAAGGCCCATAGCTGCCCATTTCTTCATCAGCAACAGCTGTGCGTATGTTTGTAATTTGGTGTGACATTTGATACCTTCCACCCCTGAGAGAGGTGTAAGGACAACAATAATACTTGTTGTACAGCCAATTGTAATTGATAGTTTCCATGTCTGGTAGACATATGTGCGGAATGGGCAGCTATATATGGGGCGTAATTTTTTTGTGGGTACAGAGTGCCTTTTTTTTTTCAGGTGAGAGTGGTATGTCAGGTGAAGGAAGTCGGTATAGCTGGGGAGGTAGGTTGGGTAGGTCAACAGACAAGACAAACAAGACGCATACAGGGGCGGTGTATGACACGTGTGGGGGGTTACACAATTGACGGGGACGGAGGTTTGGATATCCAGAGACCATGAGCCCACAGATGGCAACAGTGGAACTGATATCCCCACCCATGGGCAGTTGCCACTGTTCCTTCACTGCCAGGATGGGGCTGTGCTGGGGGCTGTGTAGGCCGGGCAACAGGCATGCCCGTAAGTTGTGCCACCTGTGCCTCAAGCTGGCGTAGGGGCTCAAGAACAGAGTCCCGGATCTCCCTACGCACCACAGTCCGGACGCTATGGAGGGTGATTGGTGATTCTCCTCGGCCACATTTGCAGAGGGGGGACGGGCCCCATCCCCTGCAGCGCTTCCACCCACAGGTGGCACAGGGCCACCGGAGGAGGGTCCAGACTGGGCACTAGTGCCAGGTGCACTCGCCAGCTGAGGTGGGAGAGGTGGGTCCACTGGAACCCGCCTTCCCTGTCGTCCTATGTTTTGCATTATGTCATGACAGTTTGGGTTAGTAACATACAATACCATTCGCAATTAGTTGTAATGGCATGCATTAGTATTCCCATTAACCAAACACCCAGATATTCACACCATTGAACAGCGAGCATAACACATGCATAATCTGAACAGCAATACACAGCTCAACAACATGCAGGGTTGATTGATGGCAACAGGCCATCAGGTTTGGATGTATGAACAGGGCAAATGCATCAACGGACATGCAAATATTTATGACCCATCAGGACAAATGTCCAGGGGTGTTAATTGTGATTGCACATACCATTTTCACGTGGAATGGATTATATGTGGTTATAGGGTGGGGTGAAGAAAATATTATTAACACCTTCGAATACCAATACATATGCTGTACATTTCTAATAGCTACAGATATATACACACTACTGTTCTGACTACAGTTTCCTATATGATAACTACTTCAATTTGGTGATAGGACTGTTACTGCTGCATCAATATACATTTAATTGTTATTAATACACGTTCATAGCTGGCTTTGTTCAGCTACATCATCCTGCTACATTTGCTTTATATAGCTATAGACAACTGTGGATGTTTGATATTTTAGACAATCATACTATCTGCATATTTCAGACTGAGAGCAACATATCCAGATTTTGGGATACACATTCCAGCTGCAGCAACACTTTGGACACATTTCACAGTTTGGTTCTACTTGTCACATTCATTTCATTCAGTACTGACTGCAGTATACTTTATACAGGGGTTATTACTACTTTATTGGTGGATTCATAACTCTTTCTCACACCCTCTCACTTGTTTTCATTTTACTATTCAGGATGGTACTTACCTCTAGGCTTTATTGACATGTTTTACCTGTAGTTATTACAATCCTTTCCAGCAGTCTCATTTCTGTCATGTTTCAGTATTACAACAAGGATATATTTCACACATGTGAGTTGCTCATCTTCTGCAGCTGTACTTTTCAGCCTGCTGCAGGTTGTGCACTATGATATTATAGGTGGGGCATCTTTATTTCAGACATTATTTCAGACATTTTCATTTTTCTGTTTGGATTTCAGACTGCAACACACTTTTGTAATCAAGCAATACTTGCAAACACTTTTACACTGTTGCTTGCACATTTTATTACTTAGTGACTACACTGCACTCTTTTGCTAACTGTCATACTTTTATATTTCTTTACAGTTACTGGGAGTGGATTACTGACCTGCCTGGTGGCGCAACCGCGCCAGCCTATCGCCATAGGCTCTGCGGTTCGCAGAACGGACACCTGCAGCTGTAATATAAATGAAGTAATATTGGAATACACATCTCCATAATATCAGCTAATTTAATTTCTTACATACATAATTAAATGTAACTTACTCAGTAGTGGGGCGTTGGGCATTTGCCGGGCCTCCTGGATCCAAAGGTTCAATTGGTCCCGCTTGCATCTCTTCAGGTCCGCATGGTGGTGACGCACCTGCTCACCAGTCCTTGGAATCCCTGTGGCACTGGTAAGACCATGAGTCAACCGGTCCCACGCCTCAGCCCTATATGCTCCCCACAGGACCTGGCCCTGCATGAGTTGGGCCTCATGATTGTGGACTAGGAGCCAGACCATGTATCTGGACTCCTCAATGCCCCACCTCTGTGCTCGAAAGCAACTACCCTCACCTACACCTGACATTCTGGCTGCAAGTCAGTTCTACAATCGTTTATGCTGTGTATTCCCACCTATGGGGCTTATATATGCCGTTTTTCCCACACTTATCTGTGATTGGCCATTTTGGAATTGTATCCACTTCACAAAACCTGCTTTGTCATGCTCCACTTTCTATTCATTCCTATATATTTGCTATTACTGCCTTTCTGAGTACAGCTGTTGTAGCTTAGTGGTTCAGTACTTTGACTATGGTGCATGGTATCCTGGGTTCAAACCTGGCCACTGCTTTTTATATTTTATGACTGTCTAGACAGGCTAGGGGGTGTGTCTGTGTAAAGGCAGTTATGTTACAGCTTGCTCAACATTGCCCGTCGGTTAGCTTGTTGGCGCGGTGCGCAGCTCCGTGCAAATGGGGTGTGCTGGCTTACGCCTCATTTGGCTGTCAGCACGCATAGTACACTCAGCTCAGCTAGGGGCACACAGTTTCAGCATGTGAAACCACTGCTCACCTATGGGCACTCATTTTGCACCTGTTAAACCACTGCTCACCTACAGGCAGATGCACTCACCTTGTTAAACTGTAGCTCAGCTATAGGCACATCTGGCATTTTTTTATTGTTTTGTTACCTCACATTTCTTCAAAATAAATGGACTAGTTCATTACATTTTACATAAAATGTGATTTTATATGTGTACATGTTTGTCAGGGACTTGTTTCGTGCTTATTTTTCTAAAAATAAAAGTTGGTGTTGTGGGGGCTCGAACCATGAATGCCTGCTCTTCAGCTAACGTCTCTACCGCTACGCTATTGCTTCTTGGCTTACTTTGCATATTTAGTTCTTATATGCTTTCCCACTGACTGCTAACTGTAGCTGCGCTACGGGCACGCCCGCGCAAATTAGCGCACTCACGGGCAAACATCTTTACAATTTAAAAAAAATATATAACGTGTTCATTTATATATTTTCTGTTCATAGTCTGTGGGGGCATATGTTGTGTTGTGTTTATTCACATTTCCGTGGAATCTGTCATGGGTGTTTACTTTGGGCACTTTTACTCTACTGTCTTACATGGACCGTGTTAGCCTTAGGTGTGATTCAGCATGCTCTCATGAATATGCAGAGCATGCTGACATCACTCCGTTTAACTGCAGCCTTCATGTAAGAGTTATAACTCTTACACAGAGGATTCGTGAATCCTGTCCTGTATCTTTAGAGGGCTAGATAACAGGAGCTAGGAAGCAATATTTTCCCCCTACAGGGCCTTTGTTGGACCATTCCTTGAATGGTAAATGCAGCTCCGAAGTCCATAAAAAGAAAAAGACATCAAGCTGCCAGTAACAGTCAGAAGAAATATACCAGAAAGATGTGTGGAATGGATGGAGGGGAAATAATATCACCCTCTTTGATAAGATCAGACCATAAATTAATCTCACTGGAAATCCACATCCCGCCCCCACCCCCTGCACAAAAGATCACAGTGAAGAACTTCTCAAAAGCCAACTTCACACTTCTTAAGACTGAAGTGGTATCCTTCAAGGCCCCTGGGCCAGTGGAAACCACAACCCACACTGCTGAATCCTTTGCAAATGAGTTCTACGGGCACCTTCAAGAATGCATGGATCATGCAATCCCAAATAAAACCAAGACCCATTCCCCCAAAGGCAGGCGCCCGGTCTGGTGGACCCCAGCCATAAACAAACTTTACAACAGGAGGAGGAAGCTACTACATGACAGAGCAAAATCCCTAAAAGGGAAGGCATCTCTGATCAGTACTAGCAAAAAACTACGATCACTCATAAAATCATCCAAGGCCAACTTTGAGAGAAAAATCGCAAAAGACACAAAAGACAATCACAAGGCCTTCTTTAGCTATGTTAGAAACCTGGGTGGAAACTCCCAGATATGCTCAGAGTTAGTCCAAAATGACACAAAATACACTAAACCCACTGACATTGCCAACATTCTGGCAGACATCAGTGCAAATTTCTCCTCCCCCTCCCCCCCAAAAGGAGAAATAACTATCCCAGCAGAGTGTAGCCTCCCTAACATCTCAGATGCCCAGGTGAGAGCCGCCCTCTCTAAAGCTAAAAACACAGCATCAATGGGACTGGACGGTGTCCCGGGCTGTGTACTACATGAACTCCAAGAGGAACTAAACCCACACATAAGGCTGCTGTTTAATCTTAGCCTTACTACAGGATACGTACCCAAAGAGTGGCGTATGGCAACAGTGGTCCCACTTCACAAAGGCGGTGCTTCTATGGACCCTGGAAATTACCGCCCCATAAGCTTGATGAGCCTGGTCTGCAAAGCTATGGAGAGGATCATTATGGAACTCATAAACAAAGATATTGGGGACCTACAGACATTGGATCCTACCCAATTTGGCTTTGTCAAGGGCAGATCCTGCCTTTTGAACTTGGTCGACTTTTTTGAAACAGTCACTAAGGCCATTGATGAGGGTAAGGCAGTTCACACAGCCTACCTTGACCTTGCAAAAGCCTTTGACACAATACCCCGCTCGGGCATCATAGACAAACCCACCAGCTTAAATGTAAACCCATATGTCACAAGATGGGTTGCAAACTGGCTCAAGGACAGAACCCACAGGGTCAGAGTTGCTGGAGCTATGTCAGACTCTAAGCCAGTCACAAGCGGTGTCCCACAGGGCTCAGTCCTGGGACCCCTCTTGTTCGGCATTTATTTTTCCGAGGTACAGGTAAACATAGGAGGATTGTGGCTGACAAAGTTCGCAGATGACTGCAAACTGGGTGCCATAATTGATACTCCAGCGGACACAAACATCCTTCAGAGAGGCCTCATAGAAACGGATAATTGGTGCTAGAACCATGGCCTTAAGCTGAACGCCAAAAAATGTATAGTCATACCCTTTGGGAAAAACAAGGTACCCACAAATTACCACATAGGTGGTAATCCATTAAGTACGGAAGAAGTAATCAGGGACCTAGGGACCCAGGTTGACAGTAACCTCTCATTTGACACTCACATTGCCAAAGTGGTTAGGAAGGCCTTCTATACTGCCCACCTTATCATGAAGGGTTTCACATCTAGATCAAGAGAGGTCATTGTGCCCCTGTACTCTTCTCTTTTCAGGCCAATGATTGAGTACAATGCCCCATTTGGGATGTATCTTACCTGACACCTGCAGCAGTTGGAAAGACCCCAAAAGTTCCTCACCAAGAGGATAAAGGGTCTTAAACATATGTCATATGCTGCCCGACTGAAAAAACTCCAGCTCTATTCAGTCACATACCGCCTACTCAGAGGTGATCTGTGCCTGACGTACAAGGCCATGTCCAATCCGGAGTTAATGGGCATGCTCCACCTCAGAAAATCCAAATCCATCAGAGCCACGAGAGCAAGAGACTTAAACCTCAACACAGAAATAAATAGGACGTGCTGGAGGGACAGATTCATAACCCAGAGGCTCCCTACACTCTGGAACAGAATCCCAATCCATGTTAGGCAGAGCCCCTCACTAACTCTATTCAAGAGAAATCTTGACGAGTGGATGGGAGATCATAGGTTTACCCCGGGGGTCATCTCTGTGTCACTACTAGACAGAGGCACAGTAAACTAAACCCTAAAAGGGCATAGTATTCTCATCCTAAGGGGTGGTGAAAGCCACACACACTCTGGCTAGGCTTATAAATGCCCTAGGGCAGATAGCCTAGTACGAACCTATGAACCTATGAACTAAATGCTGGTGGAGGTAGAAATCTTCTCACTGGAGATCAGAAAAGGCAGGGTAGCACAAGACTGTTTTCATAAGACTTTTTCAGGGAGATGTGAATAAGTCATGCTGAACAAGAAAGAGAATGGAAAGGAGGGGGGCTGGCATCAAACCGAATGTACTAGCTACTCCAGGGATCCCAAACACAGTTCTTCATACAGACGCTGATGAACCCATGGAAGGAGCTATAGGGAATGGTTGTGCTAAGGAAGTTTCCATAGACATTCAAGAAAGCATAGAACAGGCAGAAGAAATACAGATATGGGAAAGAAAAAGAGATTTAATATAGTGCAATATTTATGCAAAGGAGAAAGTAAATTAATCAATACAAAAAAAACCCAGCACCAATGACATTTGAACAGAAGTACAGGCAAGGGCATCTGGATATGGAAATTTTACAATACAAAATAAGAAAACAAAGGGAGAAATAGAAAAGAGTATTAGTAATGAAGAAGTTAAAGAAAAAATAAATTGAAGTTATGGATTATTTGCGAAGTGAAGGATTTAGTGTAGAAAATCCAACTCTGGTAACATCACAACATGATGGAATAATGAGTCTGCAAATTAAGGAGAAACAGGTGGAATGGGAAGCATCTGATCACTTACATCATGAAGATACTCTGGAGCCTTCAGCAGGAAATGAGGACAAAAGTTCAGTTGGAGTTGCACAGCAAGGGAGGGAGCAGGAAACATTGGCAACTCTGAAGAAGTTAATGTTGTGGAGTGATAGACCAGTGAGTTCCCATATTAAAGAGCAATGGGTGATGCAGGATGCAGCTGAACAGAATATGTCAAGGAAAATATTTTGGAACTTTCTATAGAATGACCCCAGGAAATGGAGAACAAAGAATGCACCCTCAATTTTGAAGCAAATGATCTATGGGAAGACTTGCTTGATTTAATATAGATGGATAGACATGTTGGGATCAATGAACGAATCAGGAAATTGTTATAGCTAGGCTTGTATAGGCCCAAGGGCTGATAGCCTAGTACTAACCTGTGAACCTATGAAATAAATTACAGAAAATAAATAAGATCCAAAATGTTTGAAGTCTGATAAAACAAATGAACACATTAATCAAGACTATTAACAGAAATTCATGTGATATAACACAAGAAAATAGGATATATTACTGTGCAGCTAAATTACTAATAGATAAAGTCTTATTTATTATATGTGTTAACCGGGAAAGTCTACTGGGCCTAGCTGAGTCCATTTTCAGTAGAGGCCCGGAGAGAAAAGCTCCAAATAACAGTAATAGTACATACAAGAGAAAGCACAATATACAGTAAGTATATAATAATATACAATAATCGAAAGAAAGAGAAGAAATCAAATGGCATCATGGAAGTACTGAACAGAGAAAACTATAATGCAATTAAGACAAAAAGCATCACTGTTAGAAGAAGGGAACAGAGTAACAAAAATACTTACAAAGATAGATGTGATAAAAACAATGTACAGTGTTAGAAAAGACCAGGATCTATCATACTGTACTGCAAATAATAAACGAAAGTTATCAGAACAGCAAGAAAAATGTAGCAGACACAAAAATAAATGTAAAGGAAAAGTACAAAATAAGCAATTCATTGATCACCCAAAAAGGTTTATAGAAAATTGAAAAACAAAGGAAAATGAATAGAAGCACCAACAAAAAAAGAAGAAATGGATGCGTTTTTGGAAAAATAACTACAAAGACCCTATAGAACATCATAAAAGTGCTGAATGAACAGAAGATGTTAAAGAAACAGTAAGAATTTCAAACATACAGAATATGAAAAGAGATGAATAATGGTCACAGACATTGAAACAAAATTAAGAAAATCTCCTAAATGGAAAATCACAGGCCCAGATGCAGTACCTAACTTTAGGCTAAAAGTATTAACATCTTTACATGAAAATTTAGTCCTGAGTAAGAACTACTTATATGAGCATCTCAAACAGACACCAACCTAGTTAACAACAGGAAAAAAATTATATTTCTGCTTAATGGTGAACCTGCAAGCTATCCTAAAAACTATAGACCGATAACATGCCTTACAACAATGTATAAATTATATATTAGAATTAATGCTGACAAAATGTATAGTCATTTAGACAAAAACTCAATCATGGCAATAGAACAGAAAGGTAACAAAAGAAGGTCATATGGAACAAAGGATCATTTGCTGTTAAATAAAGTCATAATGGAGAATTGCAAAAATCTAAGTATGTCATGGGTAGATTACAGAAAGCATTTGACAGCATCCCATATTCACGGATAAAGGAGTGCTTACAGATGTATAAGATATACCCTACATTGACCAATTACATTACAGTGACCATGAAACAAAGGCAGCCCATGATAAAGGACAGATTATTTTCTCAGTGATAAAAAATTAAAGGGGGGTATTCCAAGGTGACTGTTTGTCACCATGGCTCTTTTGTCTTACCTTTAGCCCATTAGGCTGTTTACTTAACACATTAGGTCATGGTTACAGTTTGGCTCCCAGAAAACAACAAAGTGTAAAGACTTCTCATCTTCTCTTTGTGGTTGATTTGAAACGTTATAGATCATCAGATGAGGAACTGAAAACACAACCCAAGTAGTCAAAGCTATCTCAGATTATATAAGAATGCCATTTAGTCTTGAGAAATGCACAAAATCAACATTAATGCAGGAAAGCTGCAGCCTCAAGAAAATATCAGTCTGGGACAGGAATGTGATATAAAGGAAACTGAACAGGAGGGAATGTATAAATATTTGGGAATTGATGAAGGATTAACAATAAAAAACAAGCAAATGCACACAAAACTCAGTAAGGAATATATTTAGAAGACTAAAATTAATAATAAAAACAGCCCTGACATCTAGAAGTCTAAGCTATGGAACAATGTGTTCTTCCTGTTCTAACTTGCAGTTTTAGGGTGATTGACTGGCCCCAAAAAGTATCGGATCAGATGGACAGGAAAACAAGAAAAATGCTTCACGCTTATCAAATGATATATAAAAATAAGTTTATACTAAAAGTAAATATTCCTCACTCTGAAGGAGGTATGGGCCTCCTTGAAAATGAGAACATGTACAGATCTGCAGTTGTAGGACTGCATGCATATCTGTTGAACTCACCAGATCCAAACACAGTGAAAGTTTTAAAACATGAGGAGAACAAGTCTAGGATGACTTCCTTGCTTAGTTTAGCAGAGGCATATCTATGTCAAACAGGAATGGAAATCAAACCTAAAGTAGACAAAAATCATTCAGCAATTGAATGTGCCAAAAAAAACACAAGAAAGAAAATAAAGAGAAGGTTCAGATGGGAAGGCAAGAAATGTGGAAAAGGCATAACTATAGAGGCAAGCATAGAGATCCCCTGGAAAAACTTCATGTTTTTCAGGATTTGACATGGGAATGGTTAAGAAGAGGTGAGTTGAATCCAAAGGATGACAGGTTATTAATGGCAGCACAAGATAATGGGCTACATGCACAATGGTTTACAAAGCCCATTGAACATGTAGAAGAAACAGAAAAATTGTGGTTCTGTAAAAAAGAAATGCAAAGAGTTGTGCACCTTGTTACTGGGTATACAATCATGGCAGAGGGTCTGTACACTGACAGGCATAATGATGTGGCAAGACTGTTGCATCGAGGATTGTGCAAACACTATAATATAGAAGTAGTAGACATGCATTAAAAACATAGGCAACAAAGCGTTATACAGAATAATGAAGTTTACATCACATGGAATCACCCATTACCAACAATTCAAAAATAGATGTAAGAAAACCAGATATAATAGTCCGTGAAAAAAAGACATAGGTAACATTGATCATTGAAATTGCAACACTAGTGGTTATAGTGTCTCACTTACATAGAAACACAAAATCATAAAATATTAAGATTTGTAGGCAGAAATGAGAGAAATGTGGAAGAAAGATATCTAGACAGTTCTAACAGCAGTAGGATTAATGGGTCTAACAGAAATGAATCTGCAGTCATAGTTAGATATGCTACCAATGCATGTAACTCAATATGAATTGCAGAAGGAGTCAGTTCTGGGCACATCACAGGTTCTGTGAATGGCACTTTTGGCTAACATATAATTGAAAAAATACTAATTTCATGAACTTTAATTATACACTGACTTAGGATGGTATTAGAAACCCAAAAGATTTGGAGATATTAAACCAAAAGTTAGGAAAAGGTAAAGGGATAGGAAGCGGTTGAGGGAATGTAAAATGCTAAGACTCTTAAAAGGGCAGATTGGATAAGCAACATGTCTAATTTTGCCATCAAACTAAAATAATACCAATGTAATTAAGCAATTCAAAGATATTCAAAATTTCCATCTTCCAGTTACATTTGTCCCATCACACCATTGGTATTTTACATACAAACCAGGGATATACAGATGTAGTCTTCCCATTCCAAGATGTTTTCTTTTAAGTACAGTAAATATGTTCAGAAAATTCTTTCTTTCTTTCTTTATTTATTTTTTACAAACTGTTAATTTAACAGTTCAGCGTACATAACTAATTTACAGTTACTTACCTCCACTAATCTAGCATAATTAGAGCTGGAACCCAAAATGACATAAGCATTGCTTGCACAGCCATGATTATTTATAGTGTAAACACACCCTTGGTACAGTTTGTCTTCCATACTCAGAAGAAATATTTTAAACTTTTATTTTTTTAAAGTTTGCAAAACACGCTTTTCATTTCTCACAAAAAAAGTGATTGCATGCATACTTTTTTGTTTGAAAAGATAACTCTGTTTCACACCTTTAAAGATGCCCCAGGATTTAATAAAGTCCATGTAGGCACAGTGTAGAACCTACATGGAATGAATCCATGTACATGACCATGGTTCCCCCCTCGGCAGTACGCCATGCATATTAATGATAGCATACTGCTAAGGGAGATCTGAGGAACATGGATATTGAATCAGTGTAGGGAGAGGTGTAGTGGATACCTGTGGCTGCAGATGAGTGTGAGGCTCCCTGTAATGCTCGCTGCCACTGTTGTAATGTTGTGAAATGTGTAAGCTGTATAATATGTCATTTTTATGATATATATTTTTTTAATTACTTTTTTTTAACTGCATGTTTGCGTGACACAGCATGGGGTGCAGCAACACTATGCTCTGCTCACATATAGAAACTGACATGTGGCAGACATCTAAAAATAGAAACCAAATGTAATTAATTATCATAATTAAATGTTTTATTTATTTATTTATTTATTTTTAATTTTCTTTTGAGCAGCATGGCACGGAGCACAGCAAAGGTGAGCAGAGCTCATAATACATGGCCTACACCTGCCAGACATCTAAAAATAGAAACCAGAAACAATTAATTATTTATTTATAGGTGTGTTTAAGTATGTTTGCATGGCATAGCTCAGCAATGCTAACAGGTAGCTAGTAGTATATGTAAAGGTATACTAGTTTTAATCACATCCAACTAGCTATATGAGTAGAGTTACAGTCTTATGTGTAGTAGGTCCTGAGTTTGGAACAATAACAGGCAAAATATGACCATAAATGATTTAATATTTTATTTTAATTTTACAAAACTATTTTGAATTTTGGCACTGCTGCACTCTGCAAAGCACTGCTCATTCATGCTAAGCAGTGCATAAACATGCCAATGGCTACAAATGTTTGCATGGTGCTAAGCCTCAATAAAACCACGGTTCTGTGAATTTTCACACTGATTGGCTTCACTTAGCTCTTTTGTGCACTGCTAAGTGATTCCGCACTTTTTTAATTCTGTTGAATGATGTGTAAGGGTGGGAAAACAGCCTATGTTAAGCCCAATAGCTGGGAATTCTGCAACAGTCATTGGAGTTCAATCAACTATTGGTACGGCTGGCAGTGTTGGTGAAGGTGTGCACTTTCGGGCACAGAGGTGGAGTATTCAGGAGTCCAGGGTCATGGTCAGGCTCCTTGTTAAAATCCATGAACTCCAGCTGATGCAGGGTGGATTCTGGGGCTCAGAGCATAAGGTGGAGGCCTGGGACCTTATAGCCAGAGAACTCACCAGTGTTACTGGTATCTCCCACACAGGTGAGCAGTGTCATCACCACTGTGATGACCTGAAAAGGAGAAAGAAGGGAACCTTGGACACCTGGGTCCAGGAGGCAAGAGCAGGGAATGCCCGCAAATATGTAAATAATTTTTCTTCTGTTTTACTAATATGTAATCTGAATGTTTACAAAACTGGTATGCATAATGGTGTGCTTCTCTCCCAACAGCTACAGCTGAGAGGGCTCCCAATGTCGAGCTGCATGCCGGGCACTTGGCCAGGTTGTGCCATCAGTGTGGTGAGTACAAATGTATTATGCTAACTATAGTGAAATAAGCAAGAAAGAGTAAAGTATTAACTGCAACAAAGTATATACAGTTAAGTTTTGGACTTAGAACTGTAGTGCAATAAATGAATAATGCATCAAAATGCAGACTTAGGCTAATTTTTAATTATTATGCAAAAAAATTGATCAAGATGTATGCATACTGAGAATAAATGAAATATGATCAATTATATATTTAAAGTGCTTGATATGCTAGTTATAAAGTGTGAATCTGTTACATGAATGCAAACTGATTTCATATAGAAACTATGAACATGAGTGTGTATAAATAGTTGTACCAAATATTAGTTTTATTTGCTATGACCTCCAATTAAAACAATAAATTAAATCAAATTAAAATTTTATCAGAATGAGTACGCAAGAACTTCATCTACAACTTTACATGTTACAAAATAAAAGTAAGACCCTAAGTGCTGGAATCCATAATGTTCACTCAAGCTTTTTGTGGACAACACAGCACGCCAAAGGAAGACTTCAACACACCTGCTGGAGACATGATTTCAGCAGACATACTGAAGGCAGCCAGTGTATTTAAGTATTCAGCACAGGATAAGGGATTCCATGCACGCCAGTCTGATTATAAAATGTACAGTCTGTACACAACGCAACTTAAATGCAACAAACAGCCACGCTGACTCTATTTGTAAAATCCTCAGTGTATGTTTTATGGACACCAAGGACTTCAAGCGAATACTACATTTATGGTGAAATCTGTAGTAAAATATCAAAAATACATAAAAGTGCAACCTGCAGTAATACAAGCCATAAATGAGGATGTGGTTGTGCACCCTAGAAGCCAGCTAGAGTCAGAGCAAGACTGCAACTAAACCAGTTGACAAACAAGCAAATAACCAGTAGATACCACCTGGACAGACAACTGGTGCAGGCTGTGTGCAACATGTGCTCACCACACATGTCAGTGCAGACCTTGCGAGGAAACTCATTCCCCCTTCAGAATAAAATACATCTCATCCTAGGTGTATTGATTCTGGGACATTCCAGAGACATATGGGGGATGCTGTGTAAGTAGCACAAACAGCTGCCAGTCATATCCTGACAAAATTCCTGGAAACACGGTACAACAAGGTGTATAACTACATACACTTTTCATTCACCCCCCACCCCCCCCCCCCCATGGAGTGGAGAACTGTAATGCACCAGTTTTGTATAGCAAACTTCCCATATATACTTGGTGCAACAGATTGCACACACTCAGACCTATCAAGACACAAGTACATTCTGAAATAGACCAATACATAAACAGAAAGGGCTGGCCATCCATCAATTGCCAAGATGTGTGCTGCAGATGGCAGCATAACAGACATCATGTCAACACCCTGAAAGTTTCCATGATGCTGCCATTTGGAGATAAAGTGAACTGAGGGCTGCATACCCACAAGATGAAATACCTGAGGGACTGTTACTGAGTAAGGACAGTAACACAGTTAGGATGCAAGTTGAGGATACCCCTTACAGCAACATCCATTCTGACCAAAAGGATTTTTATTCCCCACAAAAGATGACTGCGGTTATCCACTTGAGTTGTTGCTAATGACCCCGTACTGTGAACCATTCAACCCTGTACAGGAATCCTACAATAGGGCACACACAACAACCAGAAACACCACAGAGCATGTGTTTGATGTATTGAAAGCTAGTTCAGATGTCTGGACACATCCAGGGGTGCACTGCAATACACATGTGAAAAAGCAGCATTGATGATAACAGCATGTGACAGGATGCACAATATGCTAACAACAGCACATGGTGGTCTTCCAGCTGCAGCTGTGAGTGAACTACCCCAAGAACTCTAGATGTTTGAAGAGGACATCCCACAGGTATCAGAGGAGGAGCAGGAGAACATAGGGGAGAGAAGACACAGGTATAGGCAATGTAGTGTACAACCACAAGTACAGGACCAAGCAAAACAGCAGCATCTGACTAATATCTTTGAGTCATGATAAGCCACATGTACATGAATACATAGATTGTACATTGATGTTCAAATGTTGCCCCAACACAGCAATACAGATTGCACCTAATGGCAAGTACCCACAAGATTCACACTCTGAGCCTCAGATATAACATCATAATTATGACATATTACAGCATGAACATATGCAAATGTGTCACAATATGTATCAACACAGGGTACAACTGACAACAGGTATGCATACATACTGATATTGTTATATCACTGTATGGAAAACAATCAAGGACACACATCAGTGCTACACATACATATTTCTATAATATAATAACATGAGAAAAGATAAACCACATGGCACATAATGCAGAAATTTTGAAGACACATATCACAGTAAAGTGGTAATTCAATAATATGAGCCAGCTATATGCACTACTCTCTTGGACACACTCTAGCACAGTCTATGGTGACGTTGCTGACATCTCCCGCCATGGCCCACTCTGTTCAGACCATGTACAGGCACATGTTGCCCTGGTTGCTCCACAGATGAGATGGATGAGGTTGCAACACCGTATTGAGATGGAGGAGGATGACTGCAAGTTGAAGGCCTTGTGACTGACGGGACCACAACAGATGGGCCAGAGGTTAAACTCTGTGCAAGCTGGACCACAGACAATAATTCTCAATGGCCTATGCTGGTTCTGTGGAGAGATCGCCTGCCTCTCCCAGGTTTCAATCCACTTAGGACAGTCAGGGAATTAAGAATACTGCTGGTAGTATGACACTGCTTTAGTACCATTGAGGCTGGCATTTTCAACTGACCATGCCACAGCTAGCAGACTTTCATTCTAAGTGCTCAATGGAGCCATAATCTCACCGTTTCTGCAGCCTTGTTCTTCGTGCATGACTCATATCTGGTGTGCCATGTGTTCTGTAGCACGAGCAAGTGCACAGATATCTGAATGATGCTTTGCTATAACTGTTCATTTGCCTTTAGCAGGAGATGGCCAGCCTCTGACACCTGGCCATGCACAAAATTTGCTTGTCTACGTCTTCTGAGACACCCTGTTTCTGGTTGTTGTGTGGAACTGCCATCAACAGCAGTCTCAGTTGTGGTACATTGTTCAATGGCTTCATGCTGTTTAACATCCACTAAGCCAGTATCCTCCAAATGGCTAGACACATTGACATCCACATCTAAGGCTACAGCTGCAGCAAAATCACTTTACAACATCATGGATGGACTCTCCAAACACCTCATGGTCATCTTGAACCACATCATAATTGTTGTATGGGCTACTGCATGATAATACAGATAACTGATGTGCTACAAGATACAAAGACACAGACTGGGGCAATGTGCTTACATCACATGAGCATCATCAAACACGTGACAAATATAACATATTGCAATGTTAACAATAATAATAACTTTACATGAGGTCTACTGTATATATGTTTTACAGAATCTACATAAATTAAATATATAATTAGGTTACTATGCCAGCATATTTATTTATTTTATTTATTTTTACATTTGTTAACCGGGATAGTCTGACTGGGCCCAGAGAGCCCTTTTTCAGTGGAGACCAGAGGAGAAAAGCACCAGGAAAGTAATTAAAAAAATAAAAAACTAATAATTCAAGTTGTAAGATACTTAACAGTACAAAACAGAGAGAAATATACAATATGAATATATACAAGGCAAAAGTACAGTATTTTGAGAATCCAGTAACAATATATTTGAGAAATTTGGTTAGAATAAGTTATTTACAGGGAATGTTGCAATGTCTAGAATAAAAACAATTAAGAGTAACATTATGGCACAGTACACCAAAGATGCATTTAATAGCATAGTTACTAACTGCAGAGAGGGCAATATATGTAGACAGTTTAGACACATATGACATATGTGATGAATTAAAAAAAAAATACACCTGACAACAACGCATAGGAAGATGGTGCTGTTGAAGAGGGATGAACTTCAACTAGTGTAGGAAAAAAACCCAGCATTAGTGATCACATCATTGACACCATTAACTAGGTGAACACAGTTAAAACATACTAAATGTGTGGTATACACATACCACTCATATGTGCACTGAATGACGTTAATGAAGACTGGCCTAGGAATGGTAAGAATGGAGGACAACTACAGGATTAACATGAATGTCAGGTATGAACCATATTTAACAGCATACCACTGACACACTTGCTGCGTGGAGGTTGTGGCTTGTACTGTGGATCCTGCAGTGGGAAAATAAAGAGAAAGACAACACACTCATGTACTCAGCAAAAATAATACTGACAGCATCACAGTAACATGAGCTACAGATACTCTGTGATGGATGTTGCAACTGTACCAGATGGGCCTGTTTTGATAGATATTGATATGAATTTCAGGAATCAAGGTGTACTAGTGGTCAAAGTAAAAGTATGGAGACACTCATCTGACAATCCTCAGTTTAATCCCAAAGTAGATGCACCTGTGAATATTAATGTAAATAGCATTACAAATGTTATTTGCACTGCTCTGTCTGTACTTCAGTTGTATCAATACATGCCATTAGACTTACGTTCATCATCCTCACCCTGTGTGGATGTGTGTGCATAGCTCAATTCTGCTGCTGTAAATCAAAAGCAACAATACATGAGTATGCTGCTACACCAATATGCAGTGATATGCACAGCCATGTAGTTGAAAGAAAGACACATGTTTGGCCTGGAACTCCAGCTTCAATCCTACAACCAGGGATGTGCTGTTCCCTTCTTGCTGTATGCAGTGAGGCCAGAAATATTGTGATGTCATCAGGGTGGGGTCAATTGTGGTCCACCATTGGTGACATCCCTCAGTCTCTTGTAACACGTCCCTCTGTTGGCTGCATGACAGATCATGTTCAAACAGCGTCATCTTCAGGCTTCACAGGATCAGTTGTGGCCTCCAACTGCATTGATCATGTTGTTGAGATTTGTCCAGAGTTCATTTATCCAAACTACATCTCCTGAATGACTTAGGAATCTCTGTATATGTTGTTGGAAAGCATCACTTATGATGTCATTTTCCTGGGAGGAGAAGTTGTCATGCCTAGAATGGTTGGCCATCTGAAAGACAGTGTTATGCACATGATAATATTCCTGTGTGAGCCCATTTATGCATTTGATTCTGTGAACAGCACATCAATATAAACAGTATGCAGTCTTGTGCAGTGCAAACATCTGTAACAATGTCTGTGATAATGTGACATATAAAAGTAACAACAATGCCTTCATACATAACTTGTAATAGGCTTAGAGTCTGTGAGTGGGATTAGATCACCTTGACATTATATATATGTTGAATGGAGGTACAAAGACAACAGTATCATGCCATATGATTTTGCTTGCATGTCTCATTGACAGCAACCAACAAATGAACAACTTACAGAAACCATCAGAATACCTCAGAATCCAAAGGCAGACTGCAGACTGTATGGATCCTTAGTATAATGATAATGTAGCGATAACACGTTTATCAAGAAGCATCATTGGAGAGATATTGGTAACAGCAACTGCACATTTCTTTCGCAGTTTTCTTAGGAAACATAAATTAAGAAATATTTGCAATATCCACATCACATACTAGACAGAGATAGTGTTGGAATCTATAGGTTTCTATAGTTACACCACAGAGTGCAAGGAATTACCAGTAAGAATTGCAAATGATCTGAAAATCAGCCATCATATACTAACATTTGCAATATAAGTCTGTCTATACAACTGCATATGGGAATGAGATCAATTATTTAAAATAGTAACACCTGTATGCATAAAGTCATACCTCTCAACCATGCTGAATTCTTCAGTGTCAACCAGTTTTTAGGGCAAAATAATGGGGTGCCACAAATTCCTGAGTGGCCCCCTTTAATTCCCGATTTTTTCTATTTTCTTTCTACTTCTTTTTTTTTTTTTTTTTTTTTTTTTTTTTATAATATAGTTACAACTTTAAATTTATGTCTTTTGTCACAACACATCACCAGCATACAGGGGCATGACATTTTGAGTAAGAATTAATTTCAACAGGTACCCTTAGAAATGACTGACTTGAAGAGATTTACTAATCACTAAAACCGAAATGCTACCAATTGCCAATGTACCTCTCACTTCAAATCACAAAATCAAAGTGCACATTTGTTCATCCACTTTTAAGTACCATTTGCACCATACATAATTAGTGAAGTTCACTAAAATTCATGTGTTTGAAATCCAATACATGCACCTCTGTGTAAATTGGATTTAAGTACTGAAACACCCAGGAATATTGCATAACCAGTATCAGTAAATAGTACCATGTGCGACACATGCCCTTTATTTTCTAATGATCTGATAACATGACATCAGCGTCACTCTGAAATTTTGATTTTGATACTTTTACTGATCAGACCATTGCTACCTGTGAACTGAGTAGTACCTCCGTGAGCATTTTTTCTGTGCATCTATTTTCCAGACTTCCTCAACTTGAAGATCATGATGGCTACTTCAAGGAGACTGAGACATGTCCATGCACTCAGCTAGAGCGATGAGAAGACAACCAACCCAGATGCTGACCGCATAAGCCGTACTGGAGCAGAGTATGAGAGCCAGACTCAGGAACTTTGCCATGACTGTAGATCATAAGGGAGCACTAATGGAGGACGGGGACCTACTGCACTGGAGTGTGGGTTTGTCGCTGCTGTGATGACCTGCATATGAGTGTCATGAAGGAGTTTCCAAGGAGGTTTGCCACCTTTGGAGGCAGCCTATAGATTCTTACAGTGAGTGTCAATATTCTACACATACCCTATCATTGCTATGGATTTTACAGATATTTCTCTGCTCCATAAATATCAGATAGATGCCTTTATAACCATTTAGTAGCTTGCTGTGACAATTAGCTCATAGGAATAACTATGTGGACTTGGTAAATACTGTCTTATTAACTGTGGGTTTAATTCCCATGATGTTAATTTATTTAATAATGTGTACAACATCCATAATTATGGCCTTTGTAGATGTACATATGTTTTGCAACATATAATGACATAAATTTCACATAGCCACTATCCTTGTGTGTCACTGACACTTAAAGTGCCTAGGCCACAGATGAATGCGCACTTCATGGTTTTCCATTATAGTACCACAATATTGCCTACTGTACTTTATACTTTGGAATAAAAATGCACACATAACTTAAATCTTTCCTCCTAGGAAAGTACACAGACACATTTATTTAAGCTAAAATAGAATGCTTGTCTGATTGCTTTCACATATGCTTTCAATTATATATTACTAACTTCTATTTCTTTACAATAAAATGTCCAATACTTATTTGCAGATTCCATATTCATCTTTTCTCCTCAGGACTTTTAGTAGACACCTGCAGTGATTGTTTTCTAAAATGAAACCCTTGCTCAATGTTTGCTCAGTCTTTAAGGTGACCACACTCCAGCTGTACATTTTGGCATGCTGTGGGTTCCAATCCACGTGGGGAGCATATATCTATAACTGTTATCTTAGTAAAATTCACCCATAGGATTTTGTTTGAAGAAGCATATTCCAATACTTGTTATTAATGTTTATGTTGTGCATGGAATGAATAACTGAGTGAGTCTTCACATTCCTACGAATATGGCCATAATCCATAACACTCTCATAACATCAGTTTTCTAACAACAGGGTTTATAGAGCAGTATTTCTTTGCCTAAGAGCAGTATGTGCTGGCTGTTAGCTTGGCTTGTAAGGAAGCAGACTAGTATGCCTACAGTTTGGCATGCTATATGTCCAAATACAGAGAGGGGGCACATATTTCTGAAACTGTTATCTTGCTTTAATCTACCCACAACATTTATTTAGAGAAGCATATTCCACATAGTGATATCAATGTATATTTTGAGCATGGTTGCAAATAACTTGGTTATTTGTCAAATTCCTACAAACATATCCATGATCTGTAACATTTTGTTAATATCAGCTATTTAGCATCAGTATTAGTAAAGCTTCCTAAATACTACTATATGTCGGAGCAATTCTTTGGTTAATATTGAATACTTTGTAAAAGTGCTATTAATGTCTGTTTTCCCAGGAAATACTACCGTCAATTGTTGAACAACATCATCCTCAAGTTTTGAGGGAGTAAGATGGGCAGACTAGCAGCTGAAGTGCAGAACAGAGAAGATATATGCATTTTCTAAGTGATGTGCACTTTAGCAAGGAATATCATGGCCCTAACTCATACCTTACTGTGTCCTATGAACAGCAATATGTATGGTTCTGTTCACAGAACCTGTATGCAACATGGCACTGTCCCAGTCTATGAGGAATGTATCTCCATTACTGTTAATTTTTCTGAACACAGTGCTGACATTAATGCAATTTTCAAACTGTTTAGCTACATGACTGGCACATATTTATACTTTGAAATCCTAAGCCAAGACCCTTATTAACAGACCATCCACCATACAGATGAGGTCATAAAATGAAGTATATTCACTGCATTCAAAAGAAGCTTTTTTCAGTCGAGATGTGTTAGCTAGCCAGGTAGCTCTTAAGGCTAGAGTTTGGACATAGACTGTGGTTGTATGTGTGAATCTAATGTCATTGAATCTGTGTTCAAAGATGCTAACACACCTGTATTTAAAAATGTCAGATATGTGTTGTAAGCATCTAATCTTCAGAAATAAATCTCTAGAAACTGTGCTGAGAAATGTATATCACAGTTATTTGAGGAATACATTATTCATGCATTCTATTTTCTGATTTCAGGGAAGGAGGATAGCAGCAGAAACAGAGCCATTTGTTATCAAGCGGGTGCGCAGGCCTGAGGAGAAGTAGAGGGAGAGAGGTATGCTAATTATTTTCCTGTTTTATGATTATTTCCCTGTTTACAGGCATGTATTTTCACAATAACATGTATATTGATTAGAATGCAGGAATATCCATCATGCATCAGTAAGGTAAGTGAAAACATCACATGATAATTATGCTTACAACTGTGATTGAAATCTACAAATGTTGAACTGTGATGTCGCATTGAGGCATTGTTTCACCACCCATTTTTCTGAATTGTACTCCACAATCTAAATAACAGTTAGCTTGGCATATCTGTCACACATATGGTATAGGGGATGTTTTGCATGTAAATATAAGTGATTTGGTTATTGCTAATGCTGCATGGTTTGGTGTACTTATATGTGTAACTGTATTTTTTGTGTCTGATTTATAGTGTTTGTAGACTGTGTGGCATGCCCTTTAATTCATTATTGGTATTGTCTCTGTGTCTAATGCCTGTGGGGTTAATACAATCATAGCCTATGTTTATTGATATCTGTGCAGATGTGAATGCAAAAGTTTGTATTCGGTATACTTTGCTAGTAAACATAAGTATAGTATTTGTCTTCGACTCATTGGGTGTTTTTGTAGCAACACAGTTATAGTCAAGGTTAACTGACAGCTGAGCAGATAGACATGCAATTGCAGCAGTTCATATTCAGTACATCCTGCAGGTCAACATTTGTACTGCACATGTCTCCAACACCTTGGGTGTTTTTTATATCAGCACAGTTATAGCCTAGATTTACTGCCACTTGAGCATATAGACATGATTGCAGTTCATATTCAACTCACCATGCAGATCAACATTGGTTCTTAGATTCATAGGTGTGTACTAGGCTAATGGCCTTGGAGCCTTTACAAGCCTAGCCCATAGGATTAACCTTGCATTATGCCACCTGACCTTAGTTCCCAGTGCATCTGTCGAGCAGAGCCACTGGAGTGACCCCTGGGGTGAATTTTCTATTTCCCATCCACTCATCAAGATTTCTCTTGAAGAGGGCCAATGAGGTGCTCTGTTTGACATGTATGGGAAGTCTGTTTCATAGCATGGACAGTCTCTGGGTTATGAACCTGTCCCTCCAGCACATTCTGTTGATTGCGGTAATGAGGTAGACGTCTCTGGGCCATGTGGTGGGGAGGGATTGGGATTTCTTTAGCTGTAGCATTTCTAACAGAGCTGGGTAAGATATGGCTTTATAAGTCAAGCAGAGATCGCCTGGGTGTAGACACAACCCTTTATGTGGTAGCAGCACCCACTGTCACTGTCACATATGTACACAGATGTGCCAGGCAAAGTTGGCAGGAGGTGAAGGGGGATGGCATATATGTTAAGGTGTTTACCTTACAAACACAAAGTGCGGGGTTTCATTCTCACATGGGGCAACTGGCTAGGCTTAAAATGGCCCACAAGGGCAGTTAGTCAAGTACTAATCTATGAACCTATGAACCTATAAAAGCATGTTTCACAGCTAGCTTTAGAGGCATACAAGGCCTTCTCTGCCCAGCACCACATGTGTTTCGATACAGTTCAGGCACAGGCTAATGCCAGTGTGAGCCAGGTAGAGATGGTTATAGTACTGCAGGGTATATGTGAAGGCATTCCCCAGTACATGGAAGGTCAGGAAGCCAACGGCAATCCCATGATGATCCTCATTTGGAATATAGCTGCACACATGGTATCCATGTCAGCTTTCATCCACACACACAAAAAAAAAAAAATAGGACTTATCAGATACATATTCAGAAGAGTGCCTTATAAGGAAGAGGAAGTGCCCTCATGCATGGTGGAGGGGTAGGCTGGACAACACGTCCCCTAAAATTGTTGCAGGCATTCACATGAATTCCCCCACAAAATAGGGGCTTTCTTAAACTTGAAAATCATGGGATAGAACCTCAGAGTCAAGGTCTAGGTCCCAGAGCATTGTTGGGCCAATGTCAAGCATTTACCCTGCATTCAGTAAATTCTGTCATCTGAGCAACTCATCATTAAGCCGCATGGCAGAATTTGCTCATGATCTTTGGGAAGATCACCAAAATGGTTTTAAGGGATATTGTGTATGACAACTTCCAAATGTGACTTAAAATTTTAAGTGCTTTAACACAGAAGTTTATCACTAGGGAAATAATTCACAGACTATTATAGATCACCTCTCATCATATATTTTGCAAATGTGGAATTCTTCACTACCTTCAGGTTCCTGAAAAATGCAAATAAATAAATTAATTAAAATAAATTAAAAGGAATAAGAACAGCTGTTGCAATGAATCAACTGACGAAAAATTGCAATAGTGATTAAGTACAGCTTCAGTACTCAAAGAGTACAGCACTAAACTTTTGTCATAACACCTACTGCTTTACAGTTCCTGCAGGCTCTGCCAGAATAACTTGCACTTGTGCCACTGACTACTGAACAATAGGAGTGAATCATTTATGTACAATTTGGGAAGAAATGTTTGATGTAAAATGTAAGTTGACTATATACCACTCAGAATAGCCGACAAGTAACACTACGTCCACTAAATATTATCTTTGTCATTGTACACTGTCACATAGTGAATGTCATTGCCTGTAGCTGTACTGTAGATGGTGATGCTTTGAGTGTGTAACCATGTTGTGTGCATGACTCCGCTGGTGGGGCTACTGTGCTATTTCCATAGGTTGGCCACCCCTCGCTATTGTCACTTGTGGGACAAATGATAGAGTGAGCTGTAATGCCACTATTGGTCACTGGCTGTGACATTTCTTGACCAGACCAGTTCATGATCATTTTTTTGCATAATGTAGCAGGCTGTCAACGTTCTGCATGGAGTAATAAGCTCATACTGGCCATTCACAGCCCAGCCAGACAATGGAAATGGGCTTTGAGCAGGACAGACACTTGCTCAATGACTCTCCATGTTTGTGAGCAATCAGCATCAGCATTAAAGCATTCTTTAGGAGCTCCCTTTGGGTTACAGACTGGTGTCATTAACCAGTGTCTGAGTGGGTAGACTGCATCATCTGGAAAAGAAAACAGGGAGGAGACACATTACAAAGGGAGGGATTAGTCAGTACTACCTATGTCACTGTATAGCCAGGGAATTAACTATGGTTAACAACATCATAATTGTCTGCACTTACTAACTAGCTGACCATAAAGAATCCTACCATGTTGGAAGTGGGAGTACAGCAAACTTGTGTGTCAGCACTGCAGACTGCCGGGATAATACATCTAGTCAGTAATTCTGGTCATCAAAGTTTTAGTGACTTACTCATTGCTTATACTTCTATATGTAAAACAAGTTGGTACTACAAGCGCTTATACTTCTATATCCTAGGCCAAACAGTACCACTGAGCAGTCATAGTTTGGCCATAGCAGAGACAAGCACCTCAAAGAATGAAACAGTAAGGCATGCAGCAAAACTGAGCATCTTCACCCATTTCAAAGAGCCTGGAAAAGGTGCTGACTTGCTTTTTTTATATCAGAACGAAGTATGGTTAAGTTGTACATCAAAAAATATAAGTAAATCACACATGTTTCACACATTTCTCATCTGCATCCTATTTTCCCCTTATTTGCATAAGTCTTTCTAAATACGATATTAACTGCTGCTCATAAGAGCAGCTTATGTCTCTGAATTGCACCTCACTTGTGCTCAGGAATGTGTTTGACCAGTACACATACTCCCTCTATTCAATAACCATTCTGAATATTGCTGTAATTCCTGCAAGTAAGAAAAAAACAGGAAATATGTAACAATGTATCAAAAAAGTTCACCAAAATTCTTAAAGTGACCTGTGCAATTTAAAAATAACCTGTGCTGTTTAAAAGCAACAGTGAAACTTTGTAACACTGAAAGCCACTGAGAACAAGTCAAACAAGAAAATATTGAAAGATCCACTTTGAAAGTAATTTGTGTAGCATTAAAAAAAGAAGAAATAACAAAAATCCTCTAGCAAGGCATGCAGTAAGCTGTGAGAATTATGTTGGCAGTTACGTTTGGATGCCACGAGTATACCAGGTTTAAATCAAACAGTATCTATTACAAGTAAACTGAAATATAAGGCTTCTAAACTTTGAGCTTTGACTGCATATTTTTAAGTTACTTTTCTGCATGCTACTTATTTAGAGTATTCAGTGGTGAAATGCTATTTTTACTTTCAAAGTGGATCTTTTAATATTTTCTTATTTGACTTGTTGAGAGTGATTTTCAGTGTTACAAATTGTCACTATTGTTTTTAAACAGCACATGTTATTTTTAAATTGCATAGGTCACTTCACAATTTTGGTAGACTTTTTTTATACATTTTTACATACTTCCTGCTTGTTATACACTTCCTGTTTGACATAAAAAGGACTGTTTTAGAGTGTTCTCATGACATCATGGCATTTTTAGGTCTTTTTGTTTCTTTCTGATGATGTCTACAGTAAGTTAGATGAAAGTGCTAATATTTTAAATGGTTTTGCAATAAAAGTCACACTTGCAACTCTTTGGCAGTCCTGATCATTTTAGTGTATAGATAAGATGTTTTCTCCTGGGCTCACCAGGCATGTGCCCTGCTGAACTCACTAAATGAAGAGGGATCATGTCTCATAAACTCACTACACTGAGGAGGAAAAAGTTATCCCTGTGCTCACAGCTGCATATTGACACCCAACACTGGTCAGTAAGGGCATGCTTTGGGAAGTATCAATAGAGTAGACTGCTGGCATTGTGGGCCTCGTAGTGTTCATACACACCATATCATACACATATCCGTCCAGCTTGGGAGCAGGCAAGGATGGGCATGGTATCACAAGCATTATGGCAGCAAATCAGGTCAAATAGCAAAAGCATCCCTTTTCTTCATAATCACATGACTATAATGGCTGTTGCAGAATAATAAAAAGAACAGCTACTACACTGGGGGTTACTGAATTAAGATGGGAATATCAGAAGAAAGAACTCTAGAGAGCAGAGTTTCTTTCGTGATCATGCCACTCAATTGTCCAGACTTTGCAGAATGTCCAGATTTTTGCCAAATATACTTTTGTCTGGTCCTCATAAAATTTGTAGTTTTTTTGTGAATCATTCAGGAGTGATCTCATGAAATAATCACAGACATTAAGTTACAGACTGTTAGAGGTGTGATATGCTTAAGGAAATGGATGATAATACAAAATATGTTATTCCATTAACTTTCTAAGTCTATCAAATCAATTTTTAGAAACTACCCCTATTTTTGGACCTTCTCTGTATTTTTGTGTTTGTGCAGAACCATTGTACTAAGAGATTGAGAGGTATAACTCTGACATAGGCATAGTGAAATAAGACAACTGGAAATGCCTCAGCACAATAATGAGCAGACACACTGCATGGAAGTAACAGTGATAGAGATGAATCAGTAGACTGGGTGTGGTAACATAGCTCAGTGGCAAGAACATTTACTGTCCAGATCATGGGGGTCTCAAACTGACATGTATAACATAGGTTAGTGCCCAGATATGGATGGCTCATTGTGACAGGGAACAAGACATATGGCCATGACAAGTTACTGTCTAACTGGGTGTCTTACCATGACAGGCAACAGAGATATTGGGAATGTTGTGCTACTGTTCAGCTAGGGAGGCCAAACTGTGACTTATGCACCTAAAAGGTAAGCTATGTTATAATGGAAAGAATTTCTTCTGTACATTGGTCACATAATGGCCATGTGCATAGAGGTAGGTGAGAAGCATAGGATGTGCAAAGCACCCCTGGCCATCAGGACAGTGCAGAAAGAAGGTGCACAATAGCAACATGGCCATTGCTGTTGTCATCATGGTTGAATGAAAATGATCACAGTGCATTAGCAGAGAGATTAACAGAAAGGTATGTTGCAATCAAATGGAGGCAGAAGGGCAGCACTAAGGGGGGTTACCAAGCAGAGTAAAATACAGGCACACACACACTCACACACACACACACACACACACACACACACACACACACACACAGAAAAACACACAGCACACTGCTTAGTGTAACCCACAAGTAAGCGCATCTTGCCATGTACCCAAGAGAATGGCAATAGTTTAAAAGGTCATAACATAGGGAAAAAAGGTGGTACGGCAGGACCTGTACACTCATTGCATGTGCACCCCTTGAAAAAGACAAAATGGACCTGGCTTTCTGAGACACTGGTGGCAGAGAGTAGTACAAGATATCAATACTGTGGGCAGGAAAGATAGTCCATTAGTACAGTAACATCGCTTGGTAACAGGTATGATGCTACATGTCTTAATCAAGGCAAAAGACATTGTCAGGTTGTGTACAATATACATATGTAATGCGTTTGTGCACCATCCAGGCAGTTCCCATGATTCCCAGATCTATCACAAGTGTGATCTCTACTAGCATTTCATGTGGCATGGCAACAGTCTATATGTCTGTAAGATATGCCCAAAGTTATTAATGGCATGGTCACGTCTAGTTGTAAACCACCCTATATGTGTGAAGAGGTAGTTCAGCAAAACACATATGCATATCTGTCCTCCATGTACTTATGGGCACCAACTGTGATACCTAGTACCACAAGGTATGCATGTAAACATATATTATTCACATAAGAGATCTCCAATAGCCTGTCTGCCACAAGGTTGGGGGAAGGGAATTATAAGTTCCTGTACAGTCACAAGTAAGTGTTATCTTTCTGCTTTCACAGGATCCACTGGAGATAATCCATCACAGAAGGTTGGCACATCTGAATTCAGAAGGACACTTGTGGCTGAAGGTGATGACATCATGCACATGGCATAGTATGATGACATTGTGTTAGAATCAACAACATTAACATTATAAGACATCCAGATATCACCCACATATGAAATGATGGTTGAGGGACAGACATAGAATCTTTGGAATCCTCCTCTGTGATTAACGCTGGACTCTGGTCCATGGAGCTTTTCACAGGCTAGACAGTTTTTACAACCACAGATTGTTTCCATGATGTGTGTTCATCCACCATATGGGCAAGTCATGCCGGTGACCATCACCTCCTTGACTCTAAATCATTTTGTCTCTTGAATACCTCTGTTAGCAAAAATCATTGGCTGTAGGGGTCAGTGTTGCAGGCACAGGCAGCTACTATGCACACAATGGCAGAGATGAAAAGTGTGCCATGCTTCTGCATGAGAAGGAGCAGCTGCTGGAGGCACTGCAGGATAACATGCATCACATGCAGGGTGACATGGCATGTAGAGACTTGGAGTAAACACACCTGTTGAGGGCAGTGGTGACCCAATAGACATCCACTGGTATGCCAATGAGGATACTGGCCAGTCTTACACAGATGGTGCACACTATTCCAAAGATTGTATTCTTCTCTGGCCATAGTAGTCTCCACAAATGAGAGTAGCCAGTCTCATGACCATGGCCAGTGGCTATCTGGCACCATGTTGGGAGCTCTCCACAGGTCCCGTGGCTACACACCATCCTTAACCTATTCAAACTACTTAGTACAGCACTTAACCATAGCTATCAATGATATCCTGAATGCTGTCCATTTATTGTCTTTCTACATGGGGTAACACAGCTGGATTTCCATACAAGCTCCTGAAGAGCTGCACCATCTCTCATGCAGGACACACACAAGTAGCCCCAATAATATAGCTCTGCACAGTGCACTCTGCCAATGTTCATGACATGGCAGCTCCACCACAGCACAGGATAGCGAGTTCTGTGTCTCCCAATTATCCACTATCTGCCTGCTTGGCTACCACATCCACCTCCATGACCTTTGCACTTATGATAGCACTATTATTACCTATTACTTTCCTCCATCCTTGGCAAATGATGATGATTGTCCCATGCATAGCCCTATAGCCTGTGTGGGTAAGATACTGTCTCATGTACTATGTGACCAGTCAGTGCACTGTAATGCATACTCAGGGTGTGATAATGCATTCATTAGTTTTATCCTATGTTGCCCCTGTTTTGGATCATAGCTGTAGACCAGACACTATTGCTTTGTCAGTGTCACAAAGTATTGTACCTGGTTCTGCCATGCATGGAGTACCAATTCAGGTGGTCCTTTTCAAGATTCAGCACCTATCTCCTCATCCCACTGCTGCAATAGGTATATCAGGCAAGTGTGTAATGTTCCCACTTTATAGATGATTTGAGTTGTTTTCATAACACCTTATTGTGTACATATTGAAGATAAGTAACTGACTGCAGGACTTTGGTGTGTACTGTATTGTGCAATCAGATGTATCCTATTAGAGGACACATACCTTTAGGAGTTGTCCAAAATAATATTCAGCAGTGTCCAGTGACTCCAAGTGCACAGTATCACACACCATCTCAGCCACAGTGTGGAGTGTTTGGAGGGGGATCATATTCCACGGTTGCAAGGCTTATCTTGCATAACCTGCTACACACACTCACACAGTGGACACCTTTATGAGTGGCATACTACCTTTGTCATTATAGCAGCATTTCTAGGACTCTTTTGTAAACAATATATGTACCTATCAACTAGAGGAATCTGTGGTAAGGCATGCCACATTAAAGGATGGGTAGACATCACATGTGTAATAAATATGGGAATCATGGGAACTGCCTGGATGTTGCACAGGCACATAGTATATGACACCATGTACATTTTACTCTCCCTGGCATTTGACGGAGTAAAAGTCCTTCCAGTTGATATACTGAAGTCAATGTCGAACAGTCAGAGTAGTGTTGGTAAGGTGAGTGAAACCAGTGCCCTCCAAGACCTCAGAGAAACAGGCTAAGTTATAGAATGCCAGCATAGTGCCAGTTCTCTCCTCCTCTGTTCATGGAAATGATATCTGCTTCTGCACATGCCGCAGCATCACATCAAGGATCTGGTGTAGGATCCATGAGACTGATGCTGTGGAACTACTAGAACGTCCCCTATCAGACACTGAAAGGTTCGAAAAGCAAGAATTAGAAATGCTACATAACGTTCCTTTTCTTATCACTGGGATAGGCGGTTATCACAGCCCCTCCATTCCAGGTGTTATGAAGGTGATGGTGCGGCATCTAGTGGTGAACCTGTCTGTGACATGAAAGGTAAGAATGCACAGCACTGTAGGCACTGAAACTGAAAGTTTCCACTAACCCATGCAGCTCAGCCAATGCAGCTGCAACTCCTAACATCATGGTGGGAGCGACATTCCTCTACAGTAGAAAATGAATACAGAGCTAATCCAGAGGTCCCAGGTGAAGTCTGATATCCCACCTGTGGCCCAGAAGGTGACAGGATAACAAAAAAAAGAG
>NC_056734.1:56904344-57091844 GCF_019279795.1 Protopterus annectens
TATTTATTGTTACTATTGCTTATTAAAGTGATTAGTGAGTTGATCAGACAATAATCCACTTCAGTCATGCCCTAGGTGGTGCATTAAATTATGCACCACACTAGTGTAGTATGCCACAAACAGTTGTTTGACTACATGTATATGTTTATATAGCACAGTTATTATTACATGTAACAGCATGCTATTGTGAGATCTCAGCATAAGCACAGATGGAAATTCAATCAAACAGTAGGTACCAGCAGCAAACATTGTGCTGGGTAATTCAAATGTCCTGCCTACCTAATTTTACTAGACCAAACAAAACACATATTTCACAGAAAATTAGCCAGCAGCATAGTCTATGTAAATTATATTTCAAGTATTTACAATATTTATATTAACTGTGACATAGCAAGGTACAGGGGGAGTATCATGTGCTGATAGACACAACAGATTGTGAGAGTATGTGATGAAGATGCACTCAGAGGCATAGTTAAGGCAGGGAGAAGGGGAAGCTGCCTTGGGTGCAAGGTGTTAAGATATGTGATTGGCAGCTGCCAACAAGGGTGGTACTGTATTTGCAGTTGCAGATGAAGCTTTGAAGCACTGAAGTATTGTGACTGTAACAGGCTGCTTATTACATTTGTAACAGGTGGCTTGCTACTGTTTCAAACAGAAGTTTTTTTTTTTTGCACCTCATCTTACAGTTGATGGGGATAGTTAAGCGATAAGCTAGCTACATCTCTGGTTGAACTGACTGCCTGGTTTGGAGAATTAGTTAGCACAGTACTACTGGATGATACAGAGTACACGGGGTAAACAGTAAGCATATTAGAAGATAATTATTCCGCATAATAAATGCAGTGTGTAGAGTGTGTAGACTATCTAGTTAAAAGTCTTAGTGAGCCCAGAAATTTATTTAGCATTAAGACTTGATTAGCATACTGTGGAATAATCAGAATATGTATCTAGTATTTAAAGTAAAACTATTTAATGTGCTTTTATCCAGTTAGTTGATTGGAAGTGCAGAAGTTGTTGAAAGAGTCCATGTTTGTGTGTAAAATTGGGTTATGCCATCATGCTGGAAATAGGTGACTTTCTTTTAAAGGCATTTGGGGATGCCTTGTTCTGTATTCCAAATGGAAGTACATGCTCAGATTTCAATGAGCAGGTTATCCCATAGGTTAGCAGCAGTGATGTCAAATACATAACCTAGTAAACACAGTGAGTCTGCTGGTCCTGGAAGATGAGTGATTGGTTGACTGAAAGCACAGAGCATAAGTTGAGGGAGAGCAGGTAAGCTTAGGAGGGAGTTGTGGGGGCAACAGTAATATTGAACAGCTTTTATATTGAGAACATTGTAGAGAAGGTCAGATAGTTCATGGATGGGGAACTATTTTGCACATGCAAGACAGTCACAGTGATGTTTATAGTCAGGTGAAAGTAAACTGAATCTACGTATTTGATCTGATAGTGTCTGCAGGTCACATGGTGATTGGCAGCATCTTACTGCAAAGATAACATAAATCTCAGCAAGACATCTCTGAGATGATTATGATCTGATTCCTTTCTTTATTCAATCATAAAATAATAATATAATAATAATAATAATAATAATAATAATAATAATAATAATAATAACCCCTTTAGCAAAACATGAATTATCAGTTTACCTTTATAACATTTTTTTCTGCAACATCAAACTATCCAAAAGATTCTCACATCTATTTTTATCAGCCACATCCTTCTTCAGTTATTTATGCATCTTATGACATTTTCTTAGTGTATATAGCAGAGGACATTTTGATTTACACAGTATCTCTGAAAATGATTAAAACACTTGCACAAAGCATTATGAATGTCATTTTCTTCCTAAAATCTTGATAGCGATTATATAATATATTTAGCAGTGTCTCAGTTTATATACCCTGGATCTACAGTAGGTCCAGAGACCCGGTGCAGCTTGGGGCTCTCTTCATCTTATCAGCGACATTTACCTTCATCTCCAGTATTTCTACCTCAGCTCCCGCTGCATCTATATATTTCTGGGTCACAACTACTTCTGACAGGGTCTGAGTGTGAAACAATGAAACAAAAGTGTCAACACGTATGGGGAGTTTGGCACCCTTACTTTAACTTTATGTTATTTTAAATTATATTCCAATGTGGATTAAAATGATAAACTTGGGCTTGAAATTGGGAAAGATATGTGATATAATTAAAATAAACAGCTGTATGAGTACACATAGGATTTAACCTAGTACAGCACTTAAAAGTAATTATAAAGCTGTACATAGCTTTATTAAAAAAATAAATAAAGTAAGATAGACAAGAGATATGGTAGTGCTGATACAGGTCATCCACTCTAGGCCCTCTATCAGTGTTACCAGGCTGACCCCATCTTCATTTCAGTAGTAGTTTTCCCAGTTATAGCTCCAGAAATCAGACGAAAAATCTATCCATGATCATTATTGCTGTAGGTAGTCAACTTTCTTTAGAGCAAGAGCACAATAAAACGCACTCAGTGTTGATTTTGAAGAAAGAAGATAGCCGTACATAGCATAACACCTTCCCACGTCACATAATCCTGTTTGGTTCATAAGTGCATTTACTTATTAAACTAGCAGTTTTCATCATTACACATGGGGAATGCATTAGACTAGTAAGAAAACATAGTATAAATAGAAGCCTGGGACATCATGTAATTATGAAACAATGAAATTTAGATTTTACTTTGCAGGATAACATGTTTATTCAGTTTTATGTAGATTGAATAAAAAGTATTTCTGCTTGAGTAATCAGACCATATTTTCCCCTTTCTGAAGTACATTTATTTCTAGAGCAGAGACTCAACTTTTGTAATGTATCACGTATATTTTTACAGCAGCACTCATCAAAACAAATAATCCTAGTAAACCAAATATGAAAAAATATGCAGACAAGGTACCCCTAGATTCCTGAGTTTTTTAAAATGGATATTTATTTATTTATTTATTTACTGACATTTGTTGTCCGGGAATGTCCACTGGGTCAGAATAACCCATTTTCAGTGGAGGCCCAGGAAGAAAAGACTCCAGTAACAAATTAAAAATGACTACAGCAAACAACTAAACAACAATTATCATACAACTGGATAAGATTTACAGTAATAAGAAACCATGCAAATATAACTAGCATTTCTTATTGATAGGAATATGCAGAGTACAATGTCATTATGCAGTGAAAATAAATGATGGTAGAACCTGCACAGTATATAAATGGATAACTTGTTGAGGACATTCAATATAAACAATCATGACACACAGTATATTCTGTACAAAATGAAGGAGATTATACTTTTGCCTTGTGGAAGTTTCTTAAGGATTAAATATTGATTAGTATACTTTGTTTAAGAGAAAGTCACAGAAGTAAATTTGGTTTACTAGTATTTCAGTTGATCTAAAAAGGGGGTATTCTAGTCAGTAAACTCAGTCTCTCCCTCACTCAGCAACTTAAGGGTACTGAGAAGGAAATACATGATGAAAGCTTTCTTATTCATACTTCATGTTAAAAACCAAACATGTAAAACTGTTTCATAAAAGATGAAAAGTTTAGCCAGATATATAATTGTGATCTATTAAATTTGTTAGCATACATCTGCCCCAGCATTCATGAAGCTTGTGCCATGCACCAGAGTAGCGTCGGCGATCTAGCGCCAAATATGGCTGTCGAGCGATTCAGGTAAGAGCATTTTCCACATGCACTGCCAGTGTACGCCAGAGCTGCGCAGCTCCTGGCGCATGTATGCTAATTACCCCATGTGCAGCAGTGTAGCATGCAAATGAAGGTATATAGCAATTCATGAAGTTGTGCAGGCGTAGCGTAAGCATGTAGAAATGTAAACAAAAAAAATGGTTTACATGTTGTCAAACATAAAATCGGAGCCATGAAAGTGGACCAAACTTACGTATTATAATGTTAATATATGCCAATGGCTAAATATATATCCAATGGCATAAAACAACATGCACAAAGTATAAAAAATAACATTTAATTTCATGGCCACACCAACGCAAAGTAAAACCGCAGTGCATCGGTGCGCAAATGGGATCATAAGGAAAATATATTTAGATGTCATAAAACTGTAATGTAACACAATTCATGATATCCCCATAATAGTCAATGGCATGCATGCTACACCACAACCATGGCGCAAGGGTTACTAAGGGTCTGTGACAGTGTTCCGTGCGGTAACTAGGAATTAGCAGTCGATGCCATGCAAATGAGTCAAGTAATACTGAATCGCAAAAGTCCCACCGGTGTAAGGATGTAGCACATGGCGTAGCATTACAACACTGAGGAGTGGCCTGGAGGTAAACATGACATCAAGAGAGGGGCACGCCACCGTAGCTGTAAGCACATTGGATCATTGCTAATCCGTGTTGCATGTTGCTAAGCAAAGCCACAGGATAAGGGTGTGGAAGTAGCCATAGCTTTGCTTAGCTGAGAGCACATAAGGTAACCAAAAGTTCATGTGAACGTGGATGAAAACGCACACGAAACCCAGTGAACGGATGTGTATGGCGAGCACCACAGCTGAAACAGAAAGGATACGGGAAGACAATAAGGAAATGCTGCAGCATGGTAATTGGAGTACAAATGAGTAATAAACACCTATGAACTCACAGTGGGCCATAGACAACAGCTAACAAGGCTGCTAGCAGCTAGCTGCAGAACAGGAAAGGGGAGGTGCCGTACAGCAAAGAAAAGAGAACTGTCACAGCAGAACAAAGTAAACTTGCTGTAGATCAGCTACATAACACATTTCCCAACACAATTCTGGGTTGTGGAAGCACAAAACAAGAAAGGTGGCAGCTGGATGCATGTATGACAATGGGAGGGGAATCGGATTGAAAATAGAAGTAAAGGGCAATAGATGAATCACGGCAGACAAGCGTAAGTCAACACCAAAGGCCCCACAATAGCAGTACCTGCTGTAAAACCAATAATTAAAATACCCTGCAGCTGGAATAGCACAAACATACCCAATTACACCAGCATCATCCATTGCACAATAGTATAAGGTGTGAAAGCCCCACACACATACACTTGTGTATTCCCAGATACTCTGTACCTTGGTGTATACAGATGGGGAACTTTTAATATGTATATGTTAGGGGCTGCCATAGCTTTGATTCACCAGCATGTGTTGGAGACTGACAGTGGTGTTGAGGATGATGCTGACAACCATCTCAGGCACCGGAGGAGGAGATGAGTGTTCAGACCCAGGATAACTTACCAGGGGCTACATGATCTGGAGGTAGTAGAGCATTACAGGGTGGACAGAGACATCATACAGCAACTTGTTGAGCTGTGCTGGCCACGCCTCAGAGCCAGAAGTAACAGAGGGGAACCCATCCCAATGGACATGAAGGTATGTGTAAGCTTGAGAATACTAGCCACAGGTACCTTCCAAAGCCAACTGGGAATATCATGGGGATCTCACAGGCATCAGCATCAAGGGTATTCCACCAGTTCCTGGATGCCATGTTACCACATGCCAATGAGCACATATACTTCCCCCAAATGCAGGAGGAGTTGGCCAACAATATGTGTCTCTTCCACCGTGTGGCAGACTACCCTGAGGTACTGAGTGCAATAGACTGCACGCCCATAAACATCAAGTCACCACCCAGTGAGCAGGATAGGCACTACATAAACCACAATGGATTCCCCTCCATCAACTGCCAGGTCATGTGCAATGCCCAGGGCATTATCATGGATGTGTGTGCTGGCGGTCGTGGAAGCTATCACGACTCCCACATCTGGCATGCCTCACAGCTGTATTAGGTATTTGCCAGGGGGGGACATCCCATATGGCCACCTGGTGTGGGATGCTGGCTATGCACTGGAACCGTGGATGATGACTCCCATCAGAAATGCACACACAGCCACGCAAGAACGCCATAATGAGGCACACGCAGAAACCAAAATCATCATAGAGCACATGTTTGGGATGCTGAAATCACGGTTCCGTTGCTTGGACATATCTGGTGGAGCCTTGCAGTACTCTCCAGGAATGTGTGCCCACATCTTCATAGTATGTGCCATGCTACACAATATAATCCTGCGGAAACAGCTGCAGCAGGGACAGAATGGTGAAGGCCCTCACAGCCCACCACCATTGCCAAGAGACCCACAGGCACAAGAGGACTCAGACCATGAACACTCTGTGCTAGCCCCAGTAGGCAGACAGAGGCATGCCCAGTATGCCCATGCCTTGGCAAAGAGGGAACATATAGCACACACACTGACAGTGAAGGCATTCATGGACTAACACCCTTCTCCACCTGCACACACAGCAAACATGGAAGGCACACACACACGACCACCTGTAAATTGTCATGTATAGGTTGTCTACTGTGTGCATCTTACATAGATAGCCCTCAACTATTGTACACACAACCGCCATTGGCACAAGGTAAGTCAATACCTGAACAGTAAATTAAGCTATCAGCATGTGTCCATACTATATGTACAGGTTCAGAGATACGTAGGTAGGTACATGCCCAACCGCTGAATCCACTCATAAGCATAGGCAAAACGTGTCTGCTGTCACCACCACATTGATCAACTAACTGTCCCTCTGTGGAGCAGAGCCACTTGCGGGATCCCTGGGGTGTAGCTACTGTTCACCACCCACTCAGCAAGGACTCCCAAGAGTGTCAGTGAGGGTATTTTTATAATGTAATCAGGGATGTAGTTCCAAATAGTGGGGAGTATCCCTGACAGGAATCTTCACAGATGTGTACATGTTACATAGTATACCTTAAACACAGCTTGCATTTATAGGTAGTTCTCCACAGAATAATAAACATGTGGAACACACAACCGCTGAAATGTGCGTTAATCACCCTTGCACTAACAGTGCCTGCTCTGAGAAGTAAGATATCACTGCCAGGATTAGAAAACGCAACCATGTACACATTCATCACAATAACATACCACTAAGCTACCTGAGATATACTAATGGCAGTCGTGTATACTGACAGGATAAAACACAAAAAGTAGGAATGTGTTGAAATAGGACAAACCGGCATGTACACAATGAAAGGTGTATGTTTATATATATATATATGTATATATATATATATATATATATATATATATATATATATATATATATGCACACACATCATCATATATATAGAGAGAGAGAGAGGGAGAGAGAGAGAGATATGTCAATATATGGGGATATACATATATATGTAGATATATAGATAGGTTAACAACATCTACATAACCATGGAGGTACATATAAATGGGATACCTACCACATACCGACTGCTTTACATACCGAGGCACGTAATCCCGAGGCTTAAGGTCCGAAAGAACACAGTACCGAAACACCAGATGCAATGTGTAATCTCACTAAGTTAATGGACAATTAGTGCTTCTGGTGTTGTGGTTTGGGTAGGTTACTGTGTGTACGTGTGTTTGTTAGGGCTGTAGTGTGGGTAAGTGTGTGTTCTGTGTGTGGTATGTGTTCTTGGGGGACTGTAATATGTGGTTGTGGGTTAGCTTTGTGCATCTGTTTGCGTGACCTAGGATGTAGAATATTAAAGTAGGGGTGGTGTGGGGGGTGCAGACACCTACATGGAGAGTGTAGGAGGGCTTGGCCACCTGCTCATACATAGTGTAGGATGGTTTGTTTGGATGTGTTGGGTAGCAGTGTGTCTGTGTGTGCATGTGTGTGTTCCATGTTCGTGTTACCTTCGCGAGTTACTGTCGATGTCGGTAATGTGGGGTATGGGAGTCTGGTCCCGGTACTGTGTGCATTGGAACACTGTGGTTTTGGGATTCCATAGGCCTCCCATGTACAGCGGTTGAAGTGTTCGCATATGTGTATAACATGGACCATAGCAATCACACATTCCGCCACTACCAACCTTTATGATCAAAGGATATACAGAGCATATGCCTATACACCTTTACAAATATGTGCTAGGGACATGAGCCAATGATAGTGTTACCACCTATTCCACTTTGCGAGGGACACTCCCTCTTTGGGCAGTTGTGTCCTGACCAAATATATTAAACATGGCAAATGTCCTGGGATTGTAGGACATATTTATGTCCCATATGTACTGTAATAGTTGCATACAATAGTTATTTCTGTATCTAAAATACCTACATGATACAGGAAACAGGATAAGCAACTAAACTGCTACAAGAATAAGCTTATAATTAGGCAAGAAAGGAAAGTTTTATCCCTTGTACTGACCATGGGTTTGTGTTGGCCTGTAAAATCAGATGTGTGTCCTGAAAAGGACCCACTATGGACATATGAAAAGGTGGCAACCCTAGCCAAAGAGGGTCAGTCATCAACACAACTACGATGACTGCAAATACCTATGACAGAAATACACAGCTATCATGTAGCAACACGTTATTACATTCAGATGTATTACCGAAGGGATTCAAGGACAAACATCACCTGCATGCAGGAACCACATAACAGTGCCTTAATGAATCAGCCTGCAATTACCATTGTATTAGTCCACAAAAGGATAGGTGTTCAAATAGGGAAGGAACCCTCATGCACATAGCGATTATATATAAAAGCAGTTCCTACACACCTGCATTTGTTAAGCACACCCACCAACATCACCCCCACACCCAAACATATTACAATACAAACTGTAATAACATCACAAATCATTCACACACTGTACGACATCTGCTGAAGCCTTAACATACCTTGTCAGAGACACACTATCATGGCCCTATGTGAAATAGCTGCTGTTATACAATGGAACAGCTGCTGATGTAATAGGGTTTGTTTGCACTAATCCCATTTCAGAGGGTTGTGCGTACACCGGGATGTGTTACCAGTTAGTGAGCACAGCACAGCATGCTACACTTGTATACCAAATCAAGGATGGCTGGTGAGCACACTGTACACCACATAACAGTTCATGCATAGCCATACGGCCTTGAGCTGGCCAAACATCCTTGCCGGGCTTAAACATCTGCAGTAGTATTATGTACAAACAAACCCTGCATAAGTAGCACTGTTCTGAAATATAACAGCTGTACTCACATGTAAAACTAAATCGTCTAGCCATTACACACAGTCCACGGGAGTCATGAAGCTAATATATCTCTGTGTGTCTCCATATAGCTGTTGAAATATATCTCAATAACACATCTAGGCCGTCTCCCTCAAAAGTAAAGCAAACGGACAACACCCAAAAGGTGTACTCACTTATACACCACTCTTGTCATGGTATCGGCTATTGGAGTAGCTGCACAGCTGATGTGCATCCAATTAACTACTTTGGAACAGCAATTGGTGGACAGGATACCACATGCTGCTGATATATAACTAGAAAAGGATGTGTTATCACACATTCAAACCATCCGTATATACCAGCGGAACGTTACAAAGAACATTGAAACACAAACCGAAAAGGATTGAATCAACAGTTAACGACACCTTGGGTTACTAATAAGGTATGTAGAACAGTCAGTATGTCTGTGTATGTAGTACTATTTTGTAGTATTTAAAGTGCACGCAATCCATATAGTGGAAACAGTTATCTTGTAGTGATGTATTGTTGAGCATAGTAACGCTTGTAGTATTTGTGTTTACTGCTGGAGGTCACAAGGCAAACACCGCATACACCACAAGGGATGCTATATAAGGGCTTTGAACTGAAATACTCCTCACCAGCCGATGTCAGTGGCAGGGCTGGTCCAACAAGTATGTGCTATAACAGGGGATAGTATATGTTGCTATAATGTAACTGTAGCCATATGTATGGGTGTAATACAGAGAATAACATGTGGAAGGTTGGGCCACTGTGCAAGTATGTTTTGCATTGTGGGATATTGTGCCAATAACTGTGTAATGTCCAGTATTGTAGGCAGATATGTATTACAAGCTACATAGCATTACTGTAATGGTAGGCAAACATTAGTTATGTCAATTGGCATTTACAAAACACAATAACAGGATACATATGTCTTTTAGTGAGCCGACAGTTTATCAGCATGATAGCAAAGTAAAATGGAAGAGCTATTTAACTATCCATGCACATAAGACATGTAATATGAGCAAAGGTAGGTACTAGGCTGTCTTACCAAGGGTATCTGTAAGCCTAGCTAGCGTGTGTTGTCTTTCGCCACTCCCATAGGTTGGTTCCCTGTGCCTCTGAATGGCAGAGCCAATAGTTCCCTGTGCCTCTGTCCAGCAGAGCCACTGCAGTGGTCCCCAGGGTACATGTCTGTCTCCCATCCACACGTCAAGGTTTCCCTTGAAGAGTGCTCATGAGGGGCCCCTGCCTGATGTACACTGGAATCACGTTCCAAAGCATAGGGAGTGTCCGGGTCAGGAATCTATCCGTCCAGCACGTCCTACTCATCGTTGTGGTTAGGTGTATATCCCTAGAGCATGTGGCTCTCAGGAGCTTCTGTTTAGGTGGAGCATATCCAGCAATACAGGGTTGGACATGGGCCTTGTATGTCAAGCAGAGATCACCTGTGAGTATGCGGTATGCAACTGAGTACAGCTGGAGTTTCGTTGGTTGGGCTGCATAGGTCATCTGTTTGAGGTCAGTAATCCTCTTGGTGTGGTACTGGTGTGGTCTTCCAAGCTGTTGCAGTTGTCTTGTAAGGTATATCCCAAATGGGGTGTTGTATCCTTTAATAGGTCTAATATAACATGTGTAGAGTCACAATGGCCCCTCTGATCTAGATGCGAGCCCATTAGAGATTAGGGGGGCCATGTAGAAGGATATTCTAACCACCTTGTCATTATGGGCATCGAAGGAGAGATTGCTATCTACTGGTGTTTCCGGATCCCATATTACCTTTTCTGTATGTAGGGGACTAGCACCTATGTGGTAGTCCATGGGTAATTAGTTATATCCAAAGGGGATGACTATGCACTTTTAGGCATTCAGCTTGACGCCATGATATTAACACCAAGTATCCATCTCAGTGCGACCCTTCCAGAGGGTGTCTGTAACAGCTGGGGAAACAATTATGTCCCCTAGTTTGCAGTCATCTGCAAACCTTTTCAGACAAAGCCCTCCTGTGCTTGTCTGTATGCCAAAGAAGTATATACCGAACATGAGGGGTCCTAGGACTGAGCCCTGGGGGACATCAGTTATAACTGGTATACAGTCAGACCTAGGGTATGCAACTCCCACTGTGTGGGTTCTGTCCGTGAGCCACTTTGCAAACCATCACATGATGTAGGGGTTAATGTTCAGGCAAATGGGTATGTTGATAATACCAGAAGGAGGAATGGTGTTGAAAGCCTATGAGAGATGGGCTGTGTGGACCTCCTTACCCTCATCTAATGCCTTGGTAACTGTCTCTAAGAAGTCCACCAGGTTTAGGAGGCATGGTCCAGCCTTAACAATGCCAAACAGGGAGGTGTCAAAGGTTGGGAGGTACCCAATGTCTCTGTGACAGTGATCAATGATGTGCACCATAGCCTTGCAGACCAGGCTAGTCAGGCCTATAGGGAAATAGGTCCCGTGGTCCATTGTGGCGCCACCTTTGTGGAGTGGAATAACTGTTGTTGTGCACCATTCAGGGGGCACTATGCCCGATTTGAGGCTATTATTGAACATGGTGCATAGGTGAGGAGACAGTATGATCCGAAATTCATGTAAAACGCAGCCTGGGATGTTGTCCGGTCCCATGGATGCTGTTATATTGCCTTTAGAGTGTACAGCTTTGAGAGAGATCTACCAGGATGTTGCCAATATCACTTGTTTCTGTAATGTTCGTGCCTTTGTGCTGTAACTCAGAGCAGATCTGGTTGTTGACATCGAGATATGTGATATAGCTATAGAATGCTTTGTGGTTGTTGTTGGTATTAGTTGAGTTATAGTTTGCTTTGGATGATCTTATAAGGGATCTCACCTTCTTACTGCGGCTGGCCAGGGATCTCCTCCACGTATGATATTGTACTCTCATTTGCAACAGTGTCTTCCTCCTGTAGTACAATATGTTTATGGCAGGGGACCACCAGATTGGTTTAGTTAATTATGAGTATAGCGCCCTGCTTCTGTTTGGGATAGCACAAGCCATGCACTCCTGTAAGTGCTTATAGAGTGCATTTGTGTAGGATTCAGCAGTTGTAACAGTACTGTCCATCTGCATGGGTGTCATGACGTCCACCACGTCTGTCTTAAAAAGCATGTAGTTGGCCTTGTAGACATATTATACTGTGGTTCCCTTAATGGGGGGTAGGTGCAAGATGTGGATATCAACGGTGTTCAGCACAAGGTCTGATCGGACCAACGAGGAGTTAACTTCACATGTGGAGCACCAGTCACTCATGTTAATAATGACTAGGTCTAGGATATTGTTGCCCCTGGTGGGTGTATGGATATGTTGAGTCAGGGCATTGGTGTTTATGAATTGCAGAAGCCATTGCGCTAATGTGTTGGTACACAAGCAGTTTTCCCAGTTAATGGTGGGGTAGATTCAGTGAGACTTATGTGATGAGTGTGGTGTTGTGCGACTGTGTACCTTCTCCACATGACAGTCAGGGTCAGGCTTGGTTGGAGAGACCTTTACCTCCAGTTTGGCTAGATGAGTGCATCTCTCACAGGTTCTAGTGTTTGGTGGTAGGTGGGGAGGCTTGTCTGTGTACATGAGGCAATGTGTACATTGCCTCAAGATGTCCAGATTCATCAGATAGATAGGTGAGAACACTGGCAGTTGACTCTTGGACATGTCTGAATATAGAACTATATTCACCTAGATAAGTGAGGAAAGTGAGTACAAGAGCTATAGTACTCTACGCAAGTGAGAAAAGTATGTACAAAACCTGTTCGTCCTTACCTGTAGGTGATGTGGAAGATTGAGTGCTACAGTAATTATTAGCTTACATAGAGTTTACAAATCTTGAACAAGTGCTTAGCATGAATAAACAATCCAGATAGGGTCTTGGATAATATAAACACATGGCCCCCTCTCCCCAAAAAGTACACAAGCATACATCCATGTACACCACAGGGCCCCTGTACCCACAACTATACAGGTACAAGCTGCACTCAGTCTGCATGGGACCTGCCCACATCACAGGTTGTATCATACACATATGGCAAAACAAGATGCTCTCCACGTACACATCATGTAAAACATAGCTTGATGTCAGGTTGTGTACACACTGAATGGTGCACACCAACAGGTATCACATCCGGTGACACCACTGATAATGGGAAGTACTGCACTACTACCCTGCTGAGTCTGGTCTGGAAGGCCATGACAGTATGGTTGATGTCACACTGCATATCATAACCTTGTCAGGTCATAGGACATCATCACCCATACTGTGTACCACCTACACTCGGTATACTAGATGTACATTCCTATGTCACAGGAGTGTTTTGCAACAGGACTGCAGGCATTACCAACACTACAGAAGGTGTCTGAATAATACGTGATCATCACACCAGTGGCAGCTACAGTATGTCAGGGTTAAAGAATTCTATTCCTCCTCATTGTAGTCCATCCCTCACAGACAAACAGAAGGCATCTGCCTATTGAAGTATGCAAATGACTATGACCTAAGAGCAATAGCTGACTCGCATTGTCACCCCTATGTTAATAACCCTGTACCCATGAACTACCACCTAGGCAGCGGTCAACATAATGGATACTTGTGTGTGAGGGATGCAGCGGGGAAGTTGTCTTTCCTGTGATAGCTACGTCACCACACCTGTCAGGGAGTCATATGTGGCAACCCTAATAATGATAGGGTGCCATTCATGAATATAGAGATCATTGTCCAGCCATACAGAACACTCAAGTGACCCATATCAGATCACATATTTCCTTTAAGGGGTAGTGGCCATGTGCAGATGACCTACACCAGCTTTCCTATTCCCCATCTCCACTATGTAGCATGATGCATACCCTGAATAAATCCATGTCCAAACCATTGATGTCGGACATGCTACACGTACTCATCCTGATCTCGAACACATAGTTCATGGACATCCACTTACCACATGCTGGACAGATCTTTGTCCCATACACTTGACATAGTCTTGCCATACTATGCATTCCTGTCTTTCAAAGCTGCACATCGCTCCCCTCTCAGACATGGTGTGATGACCGCATGGTAATGCATGGTATATGTATCATTAACCCTGTGGATCAGTAATGTGGCACTGCTCCACCTGGCCCCACAGACCCGCCTGTCAGCTACTGCTAGGTAACCTTTCATCCTAGATGCATACATGGCACATGGCATATAGCCCACTAGTTGACTTTGACTGTACATGCTATAGTTGATATCCATCCTTGCAAATACCATCTGGCTAGCCAGTGTCCCATGTGTATCACATGTGCAACACAGGTGGTACATGGCAGGATGTTGAATCGCTGTACAGTGCCGTGTAGATGTATATGGCAGAACACACTTTATGTGAGCATGTCTGCAGGGTCACAGGTCATGTCTGTTAAGGCAGTGTAAGTCCTTATATGTGACATATACACTGCATCAAGGTCGACTACATTAATATGGACACATCCAGCCGTGTGCTGATAGGTAGAAACACCAGTATAGGCAAACAGACATGCCCACATCAAGACAGCAACCACATGGAGTATGAGCAATGTAATCAGGTGACACACACATATATGGTGATAATATCCACTCAACATTGTGTCACTTGTGTGTGACACAAACACGTCAGTGTCATGTAGGTTTGCAAATACAGCTATTTAAACTGAATTAATGCAATACACATGTATGTTCAGCTGTAGCTCTGTATGTCTCTGAGGTACCGTGACCTGTCTCCATCATTATGTCTTCCAGGTATGCCGCGTGCAAGGCTTCCCCCTTTTACACGCTTGGAGGATGAGGCCCTCATCCCATACCTACTCGACAATCACGACATCCTGTTCAGCCATGTGCCACAGGATGCACAGCAGCGGGATGCCCTGTGGATGGAACTTCGCAGGATGGTTAATGATGTGGGTGGCCACAACCGCATATACCATCAGGTGTGCAGACACTGTACAGATCTCATTAGATGGGTGAAACAGCATGCAAATGCAATCGCCTGGGAACAAGGTGCAACAGGTGGTGGACCACCAACCCAGCCCCCACTCACACATACCGAGGAGCTACTGGCCAACCTGGGGACACCTGCAGAACCACATCCACAAGCCTTAGCCGATATTGTGGAGGTGGGTATCTCTCAACCACTGAGCCTGGAGTTGCCTGGTAAGTCAGTTCTGCACCTATAACAACTATATTCCATATAGCTGCATGTCTCACTGTACAATATGTAATGTAACATCATATGCAAGGCATGTATACACACATGCCGCATACTATAGTATGCTACGCTGTGTATGCACACATGTACATACACCATAGTATAGTCTAATGTACTGGTGTATGTGTTATGCACATTGCTCCCTGTTGCCTTTATACAGGGGTGGATTATGCTCATACTGCTGTGTTACTCCTATTTAGGTACCTCTGGCATTCTTCTGCGACAGCAGCCCATTGCAGATGAGAGTGTTATTATTTATCAGGAACCATAATGCACGAATCTATCTGCCATGTGGCCATTCACAACATGTACACATAATGTATGGTCCTGTCACAATATACAGGTCGGACCTGCAATGCATCACAATGACTATCCATGTTCAACACTTGCAAACTATGTGAATCATCTCACCGACATTAATCCTCACAAACTTTATTGCCAGATGTGTTGACAGCTGTGCATACAATGATGGAGGTGCTGTTCACTTTAGGAATCTACAAAAGACCTGATCTACACATGTGGTGACTACAAACAGTACTACACAGTGGGCTGGAGTATGGCCAGCACACAGGTTTCACTGGTGTGGATCATAGCCCTGCTATGAATGTCACACAATGTGATGTGCTATCTTGACATGTCCATGACATCTATTGGCCTGGCTGCTACACTGCCTACCTAACCTGAAAACATATCCCACATACCACCCTTTATCTGCATAACCCTGTTATCAGTGGAGCGTATATGTCATATGGGACAACACAGACATGTGAAATAGATGCCCATCACAATAATTTGGACAACACATGTACACACATGGCCATGGAGGATGGCCAGAGACATGGAGCAACACACACAGTAGACATGTTGTGCTTGTGTGTACACCCTGTCGTACAATAGCTACACATGATTCGGTCATGGCCTTTGTATAATGGTCATAATGTAGATGTGGAACACTAGACATCCTACAGGCCTGTGCACATCTTGTGTAGGCGTAACATCAATCCACCACATAAGATGTGTTGAACATCTTGAGGGTGTTGCAACATGACAGCAGTCACCTATACAGTATCCACATCAGGCCACAGATACAGTACATTCCCGTTGCTGGACGTAAATGCCATACTAGCTCCGTGTGTGTGTGTGTGTGTGTGTGTGTGTGTGTGTGTGTGTGTGTGTGTGTGTGTGTGTGTGGTACACAGATGTCATGTGGGACATAGTGTACCAACGTGTTCGCCATGTCTGGCCATAGTTGCCAGGCTGCAGCAATATGGTTGCAGATGAGCAGGGGTGTTATCCGTATACCCATCAGTGACCTGTGTCACCCTGTGCATATGATGATGGCTGTGCTGCATCCCTGACATGCAGACCATCAGTGCAGGGACATGCTCATATGGTCTGATGCACAGGGTGAACAGACTAGGATGATATGTGTAGTTTACAAATGTTGAGGACTGTTGACAGTCAGCAGATATACCATGTAGTACAGGTGTACAGTACTGTTAACAGTATGTGTCTTGTGTAACAACAGTGCAGCCTAGGCCTCCGGCAAACATTAACACCCTGTGCATATGACGATGCCTGTGCCGCATCCCTGACATCTACACCATCAGTGCAGGGACATGCTCATATGGTCTGATGCACAGGGTGAACAGACTAGGATGATATGTGTAGATTACAAATGTTGAGGAGTGTTGACAGGCAGCAGATATACCTTGTAGTACAGGTGTACTATACTGTTAACAGTTTGTATCTTGTGTAACAACAGTAAATGCATGTTGGTCATGATGTTCTGCTGTCCTTCTTCAAGTCTAATTGCACGTGCCGGTGGATGTCAGTGTTTGCAGTTAAGTGTCCCACATGTCAATGTGGACTACTCACAGGTATGTATGAATATACCAGCATGCACTGTGTAGCTGCCACATACGAGTGAGAATGTCCCACGTTACAAACACGTCTACCTTTCCAAGAGCATGATAGCTGTGTATTAAGCTACTGTGGCCACAGACGTGACATCCATAAAGGGTGACATCACAGGTACAGTTACATGGAGTGATGAGGTAAGAAAGTGGTCTAGCTGATTACAAGGGGTGAGGCCAGTGGGAAGTGTGATGCCTCAATGGGAATCAGTAATACACGTTCACATGACAGGATGCCAACACACAACTGCACCCACACACTCAGGTATTGACACACATGTATTTAGTGACACTGTAACACACACACTCACGGCTTCACTGACACAGTAACACACACTCCACACAGTTACTACTGGTGGGATGAGGACCCCTGCCTATGTGCAAGTCATCATTACAGTACTGTGCACCTACATGAAGTGCCAAAGAGAATACACATGTACAGGTAGTCAGTACGGCCTAAGATCGGGGACATCAACATGGATAGTTGAAGACATCGCCTGGATGGTGGGAGGGGTCTTATCAGTTCAGTATGATAACATACATCCTCACCCCAGGACCAGTCAGCTCTACATACACACACTATGGCATTCAGTAATTAATATACCTATGTCATGCACATACAGATACCTCACATGTGTGAGATACATGCCCCTGCCTATGTTCTGCTTTCTACATTGCAGTCTGTACAAATGTGTACAGTAGTGTACAGGAGAGTGAGTAACAATCAAGATGTATTCCCCCCAATACGTGACATATATGGACACACATGCAACCACACATGCCAGTACTTTGAATCTCAGACCTGCCTAGCTCATGTTATGTATGTCAGATGTACAGCCATATTGCACGCGTTACAAACTGTACTGATGCTTTCTGTGCCAACAGTGCTGATATATGCACTAGGGATGTCATATCTATTAACAGGTGTCAAGTAATTTACCTTCGCTGCCACCCTGACTGCTGTTTAAGTTGTGTGTTATGTCCTTCAATTAAAGAAACCATTGCTTACCGGTTACACAGGGTATTGTAGGACAGCTTGTGCCATACCTGTGAGCTGTCCACAGCAAACATCCATCTGCAAAGATGCCATGCCACTTAGTTATTTCAACATATCTGTCCATACCTGTGGTACATCTTTCTGTACATTCAGCATATCACCATATACAGTTGGCAATGTTGAGGCTGCATTGCAGCTGCATGATGTACTAGGATACACGCCACCTGCATACATCAGCAACTGCACACACATGTTATCTGAATGCACACCAGTACATGTACAGGTGTGTAGGTCCTACAATCCTGACATTTGGTCATGTTTGTAGGCATTGCAATTGGTGGATATGTGTAATGACATACATGACACATGGACTGTTGTATGATATGATGGATGGCCAGTACAGAGGGGATGTTACCTCTGTCAACATTGATATCACACCTTATGTACTGTTAGCATTCAGCAGCCATGGACCTACATTTCATGTGCATGTGTGTAATGGCTGTAGCCACCTGTTTGCACAAAGGACTACAACAGCTATGCGATTTACAGGTATGTTGTGTGTGTGGCATGTACATACCCAGGGCAGGTACATGTATGTCATATCCATACATGAGGGTGTGTACTGGTATACAGCAACAGACATCTGCTAATGGTGGAAAGTACTGAGGGCCCTTGGTATGTGTACAGCTGACCTGGTCACAGACAGTGGTATCATTACATTGCATAACACATGATGCAACTGTGTCAGTACATGTGCACTGTCTACAGTTGATGTAGAGCTTAGTACAGTACACAGGTCAAGGATCATATGGTGGTGTACTCGTTTGTCATACAACATGTATGGTTGTGTGTTGGTGGTCTGAAGGCATGGTGGTGTCTGCAGTTTACATCCTAGAATGCAGCATGTGACACTGTGTCCTGCACATGGCTCATCTGTGATGCCTTTCATGGGGGGACTGGTCAGTACATGTGAGTGGCCTTTATGTATGTGGGTACACTACTTGGAGGGGTCAGCACCTGTGTTATGGCCCACATGTCTGGTTCTGAGGTATATTGTGGTAGTGCTAGGTTCTGAGGTATATGGTGGTAGTGCTATTGTGCACTACAGAGACATCAGCCAGGTGTTCCTTACTGCACAGATGTCAGTAGTCCCCATTGTTGGATCTACAGTGGTCAGCTGTGAATACGGATGCTACACATCTAGCACTGGTTAGCATAAGAAAACAATGCATTTGTCTTGTAGGTGTATGGGAGTTAACCTGTGTTTAGGACATTTGCCTTGGAATGGCACTGTGTGGGCGGATGCGACTTGGGTAATATCCACACTCCCTTGTATCATGGATGCATGTGATATGAGACAAAGACCTGCCTACTGTCAGCTATGTCATCCCAGAATGACAGCTGATGTATAAAAGACCGGTGTCAAATATATGTAGAGCAGCGTTCCCACTAACAATGACAACTACTAACACCAGAGCCCATTACATTGTGTTCTTTACGTCTACCTGTAATAGCATGGCCACTGTGGCCCGGGTCTATATTAGATCAGCGAATGCTTAAAAAAGCGAACGCTGATTGATCGACTTTATGTAAGCGAAAGCCTACAATCTCGAACTGTCAGATCAGCGATTTTTTTCCTAGGGAAAAATCGCTGATCCAAAACACATACACACAACACAAGCACACCAAACAAACAGAAATCCACACACATACATCTAAAATCTGACACCTAACCCTACACTAAACTATGCACACACCACTAACTATCCACTTACCTTAACCCAAACCCTAACCCTAAGGTCCATCACAATCACACACTCATCTCACCCGCTTCCTAACCCTAACTCACCTAAACCTGCCCTAACCCTCACGTCCACACAATCGCACACATACCTAACCCGAGCCCTAACCCTAACTCACCTAACACACCCTAACACTCACATACATACAATCGCACACTTACCTGAATCTGACCCCTAACTTTCCACCACAGCACTGAAAATACTGAAGCAACAGAAACAGACAACCAAATTCTTTCCCTAGGAAAACATTTGGTTTCTGTTGCTTCGATATTTTGAACATTCGCTAAAATAAGGTCGATCAATCCGCGTTCGCTTGTTTAAGCATTCACTGATCTAATATAGACCCTGTGGCCCTCCATGTTTAGCATCAGAGTGCATCCCAGTCAGCCCTGTGCTACTAGGAGTATGAGCATGCCCAGTATATCCTTGTGTAGATGAACACATAGTAGTGCATTCCGACGAGCCCTGTGCTACTAAGTGTGTGAGCATGCCCCCTGTGCTACTAAGTGCATGAGCATACCCAGTATATACTTGTGTAGATGGACACAAAGTGCATTCTGAACAACCCTGTGCTACTAAGTGTGTGAACATGCCCCCTGTGCTACTAAGTGTATGAGCATGCCCAGTATATCCTTGTGTAGATGGACACATAGTGCATTCCGAACAGCCCTGTGCTACTAAGTGTGTGAGTATGCCCAGTGACACCTTGTGTTGGTTATGTGCCTCTGTGTATGGGCATGGCCACTGTAACCCTGTTTAGTGGTAGTAGTTGTCCTTTCCACAGATGGGCATACTCCAGGTCAGGATGGATTCATACTTTAAACACACAGGTTCACAGGTATGTACATCTTAACTGCCAGCATCCCTGTTGATGTCTGCATTCCCATACGGTCATAATGACAGCCTTGACATGTGTAGTCTGTGTGGCGTGATTCGTATGTATGGAGTATTGTAATAGTAATCTGTAAATAGGCTGGTGTTCCGTACCTGACACTGGTGTGTGTGTGTATGTCTGTCCCCATTTGCCGGTGGACTCTAAATTGCTTTTAGACTGCCCACACTCCATACATTTCTTATACCCACTGTTAGCAAGGCCGATGATGTCACCCATCTACAAATACACCTCGGGGAGGGCTGTGTCCCAGTAATCTCTGTAGCGCATTCTGTAACTGCGTAATGCCTTAGTGTAATAAAGTAGTTAGGTCAGTGTTTTAGTCCCACACTTACCATGTGTGTGTGTGTGTGTGTGTGTGTGTGTGTGTGTGTGTCAGTTTGCCTGAGAACTGAGTAATACCTTTATACTGCTCACACTTCATACATTTCTTATACCCACCGTTAGCAAGCCGATGATGTCACCCATCTACAAATACACCTCTGGGAGTGCTGTGTCCCAGTAATCTTGGTAGCGCGTTCTGTAACTGTGTACTGCTGTAGTGTAATAAAGTAGTTAGGTTGGTGTTCTAGTCCCACACTCGCTGTGTGTGTGTGTGCCCTGTTTGCCTGAGGACTGAGTAATGCTTTTATACTGCTCACGCTCCATACATTTCTTATACCCACCATTATCAAGGCCAATGATGTCACCCATCTACAAATACACCTCAGGGAGTGCTGTGTCCCAGTAATCTCAGTAGCGTGTTCTGTAACTGCGTAATGCTGTAGTGTAGTAAAGTAGTTAGGTCTGTGTTCTAATCCCAGGCATGCCAAGTGTGTGTGCATGTGTGTGTGTGTGTTTGTGTCTGCCTGCATGAGACAAGTACAGTGCTTTGTAGTATTCACTGTAGCGCGTGCAGTAAACACGTGTTGCTGCAATGTGATATGGTAGGGGTTTGTATACAGGACATGGCAAGTGTGTGTCTGTCTGTCAGAGCCTGTGTAGAGGTGGCTGTGATTGTCTTACCATTGGACATGTTTGGGAGTGGGTTTTGTAGCTTTCCTATATAGTATCCGTCTTATGACACATTGGCCACCTCACAAGGAGTACAGCTGTCAGTCAGCCACGGCACTGTGTTGGCAAGCCATACCCATACATCTGGCAAAAGGGCTGGTAAACTAAGTATGCAGCCCTACTAGTACCCGGTATATGTCCCGCACCCATGTGCCATGCACATACAACCTTGCCTAGGATATCCCACTATGTTGCTAGTAACATGCACATTGAGGACAGATAGTAGGCATGGTGTGACCGCAGTGGCCTGCAGGGAACATGGCACCCTGTACAGCAGTACAATAGGCACATATATGCGGACATTGTGCCTTCACTATGTTCCACACTGAATGGCTGCAACATATGTGGTGCCATCATATGTGATCCACTATGGCCAGACAATGCTGTACAAATGTGGTCTGTATGGACCCAAGCCACTGACACCACGGAATAACTGTCCATTCTATCCATGCAGGTGCAGGGCCAATCTGCTCACTATAAACAGTTTTCGCCACACCAGGCCAGTATTGGCATATCGGGGTATAACAGGCTGTGTACACTAAATGTGTCTGCCAAACCAGGTACACCTGTACATGTCACTGTACAGTATTGTGGGACATGCACATCCCAGGCAATGTCCATGTGAAGGACTATCAAACACAGACATGGCATGCTTTGCAAAGCTATGGCCCTGCACATTGGTAACCAGGATGTCAGGCCAGATATTGCAGTGCCCATCTGTGTGGGACATTGCAGACACTACACCCCTTCACTGCACACCATTGTCAGGTGACGCAATGGCAAGGATTACCCCTCACCCAGCCTTGTACAGCCATCTTGCACAGCCAAACACTACACACCCATGGAGCAATGCATACCTGCATGACAGTACTGGCACCCTGTGTCTGCATGTGGATTGTGATGCTCCCAACCACAGTCACTCCCAGTATAAACCTCATTGGCATACCAACAGTTGTCAAGCACTTTCACATGGCCTAGCCCATAGAACCTCCAGATATCCCTTGTGGTGCATGTGGTCCTGTGCATTACTGCGGTGTGGCAAACTAAGTAGTTACATTGTGTATTTGCCACCCTGGCAAAGGTGTCAATGTGTGTCCATTAGAGTGTGGTTGTGGTGACAATGGCATCCGTTTACGTGGACTGACGTGTGCCATACCTAATGTATGCCTACTATATCTGTTGCAGATGGCACTCACTCACCTACACACATGCTCTTACAACACTGCAACATGCTGCCTCTGTGGCACATGTAGTAACATCATGCACATGTAATAGTAGTGAGTAGTCAAGGATTTGCCCCTGTACTATTCAGCATATGGCAGATTATGGTTAAGTCTCCAAACCCTTCCCTGGTGTACATTGCCTGTCCCGCACACACACTCTCTGGTGGATGTGAAGGTGTACACCTGCACAGCATCAGCATGTGTATTGTAACAGATGGAAATGGTCAGGTGATGGCCTCTGCACCTATTGCAGTCCTCCTCTAGTTGATTGCATGTGGTACAGCTGTGATGGTGTTCCCATAGCCATTCTCATGATAAACACACTACACTATCTAGGGAAACATGTTATTATCTGGCCATGACAGTCACTGTGAGTGGTACCTGGATGTGGTGTTCTGACACTACATCGCAGATGATATCTGGATGTACCTCAATCATTTTCAACAGTGGGAAATAGCCTAATGACAGGAGGGTGATGTGCCACACAACTACAGCATGTAAGTGTAGCTATGCTGCATTAACACTACTGCCTGTTTAACATGTGTGTGGTAATGGCTATTCTGCATGTTAAAATACAGACATGACAGTACTCTGTTCATGAGGGAACCCCATCTGTAGGGCCATCTGTGAACCTGTCAGTGTGTGCAACCATTTGTTTCCTGTGTTACACACTGAACACACTTCTGTGCACAGCAAAAGCATGGTGTGGGGATTGCAGACAGTACATGATGATAGAGATGTGTTACTGCCATCACATCCCTGACTGGACATGTGTCATATGAGACAGTGGTATGACTGACACTGTGTGGGATTCCCAGTGATAAGCCAATGATGGGCAACTGTTCATAGCTGCGGTCACACGTCTACTACACATGGTACAGTTGTCATGCAGTATATATGCATGTGTTGTGCTCCCTCTGTAAATGTATACCATCTGTTATGTTTTTTTGCTGGTGATATCTATGCATACTGTCATAGGTAATCCTGTATGCTGTTGTCTATCACTAAGCCATATGTGGGTTTAAAACACAACACCATGGGCCGAATGGGTTGGTAGGTCCCGGCAGATCCTCCTGTCCCACTTCAGCTGACCATGGCACTGGGCACTAGCACATCTGGGGCCCAGCCATTAACATCAACCTCTGTTGGCTCTGCACCACCTTCTGGTGGTACCATCACTGAGGATGGAGCATGTCCCCTTTGGGAGTGGAACCAGGCAGGTACATATCTGCTGTTGTGTGATCCCAGACATGTTGCATAGGTGGCTCCCTAAGGGGTTACAAAGCCAGATATGCCAGTTCAAGGGCAGAGTGTCACATTTACAGGGTGATGCTGCCCCTCCTGGAAAGCCCGCAGCACTGCCTCCTTTGCAGCTGTGTAGGTGCAGTGGCAGTTGCCCATGGCTGGAGACCTATGTCCCACTGTTGCCATGGGCTTTTGAATGTCGAAGACCCATCCCCATCCAGGGTGTATCCCCCCCCCCCACATCTGTCATATACCAACCCTGTATGCTGTCATTTCTGTGCTCCTACTTATCCTCCACAGCCGTACCTACACTCCTTCCCCAACATCTGACCCTCACCTACAGACACATAACACCATTTGGCTCCTAGGACACCATCTTCCCTATATATAGCTGTCCATTACACACACGTGCCCACTGGACACATGAAACCCTTGTAATATGCATCATAACATACTACTGTTATCCTCACCACTGTCCCTCAGGTGCACGGTTCTGGTATGCACATCACTCCTACATTGTTCAGGTACACGTGAGGAGGATGACCCCATTGTACACAAAACACTACTGGTCCCTCTATGGTTACCCCATTTACCTTTATCATGATGATGATGTTGCACACAGCACATTGCAGGAGTACTGTTCACACATAATGATTGGGCAGGTACTGTTGTGTTAATGTACATTACATGCACAAAGTGATGTATACGGCCAATGTACAACTATTGTCTGTCTGAGGGAATCTTGTGATCACATAGAGCAACACAACTACATAATACAGGTGTCGTTGATGTTTCCTGTTTCATTCGTTTGCAATGCTTTGTTGCCACATGGCATGTCCCTGATACATCTCTATATATGTATGTACCTATATGCTGGACATTAACACTCACATGTACATCTACATGATGGGATACATTCCTATACAGTTGAATGACTGTGCTGTATGATATCCTCTGGTTACAGCATCTTATGCTCGATTAGCCTGTACATTGCTTAACCAATGCAATACTCGCATACTGGTAGCCAAACACGCTTACACCCGCTCGATCCCACACTTGCTAATGCACCGGCATTGGTGCTTGCATCTGTCACTCACACCCCTGGGTGTGAGCGAGGACCACAATATTACCTTGTGATGCCTATTACATTGTACTACATGACTCCAGTATCAGGATTGGCTACCCATTAGGCGACGACATCGCTTTCGACTGTACAGAATCAGCGGCCTCTCCAGTGACACAATCATATTTGTGTGTACCTCATACAATGTGCTCCCACCTTGTAATGCCTACTTCATGCACATAGGTACTCGCAAATACTTATCTTTCATGACATAGTAGGTAGACCCGGGTAATACCCGTTCATCTATGGGCCATCCTGGCAAGGACGACTTGGACCGCGAATGGGCAGATATTGGGCGAATGCTCTGACCATTGGTAGGGTTGCCACCTTTTCATATGACCTGGATGGGACATTTTCATGGCACACATCTGAGTTTACAGGCGAACACATACCCATGGTCATTACAAAGAATAGTACTTTAGTTTCATGCCTACATATACACTTTTATTGTTGTAGCGATGTAGTTGCTTATTCTGTTTCATTTACTTGCTTATTCTGTTTCTTGTAACATATAGGTATTTTATATACGGACATACGTACTGTATGGGACTATTTCATAACATATGGGACATAATTATGTCCTACTATCGCAGGACATTTCACATTTATTATGAATTTGGTATGGACACACCTGCATGGAGGGGGACTGTCCCTCACAATGTGGGACAGGTGGTAACCCAAACCATTGGGCTAGGCTTGGCAATTGGTGGTGCGCTAACACGATGCGCTTCGCTTCCACTTGGTATAACTAGCAACACTACAATGGAATACAGGCACAGGGTTTTAAATATCTTTGTTTGAGGGATGGGGACTCAATATTCAGCTACGTGCCTTTGTGTTTACTTCTTATTGTGGTGTTCGCAATGATGTCTTCTATGGTTTGCATACATTTCAGTATCCACGGACACTGACAGTAGTGATTACTATTAGAGGCAGGCTGTACTAGTAAACATTTCAGGTTGCGTGTATGCAGCCGACATGATCACGCCTCCGTGCAGCACTTGGACACGCCCCCTGCACTCATACACATTTCCTATGCACGTGGCCATTACGGCAGCGCTCCTTCATTAATATGCATGTGGTGTTGCTGCTCCATCTCTATGCCGCACAGTCCACGCAAGGCTAACGCCGTCCTTGCACCGAGATTCATGAATCCCGGGGCTGGTCTTTTAAGATGCTGTTTTATAGACTGATGTATGATGTTAATCTCTATAGTCATGTTACAGTAATATCCATATGGAATTCAAAGACAATGTTCAGGGCAAAGTGCTCTTGTCTTTGATAATTTTGATGTAGGTTTCACTCTTTGTATAACAAGAATAAAAAAATGATAAATGATTCCTTAGAAAAACAAGTAGTATAACAGTAAATGCATTTTGAAACACTGAAATACAAAACCATCTAATACGGAGAGTACATTTAAACAACCAAAGTGTAATCAGAAATATATAATCCTGGGCTGTGTACATTTTTTTTAAACTGGAGATGTAAGTAAGCTGCTGGAATAGTTTTACTTTTATTAATATAAACCAGAAAAGTCAATGGTCCCTTGAGTCTATATGACTTTTAAGGATACCTATTCTTTAGTTTGTAAAAGAATTGCTCATCTCTCGCCCTGAGTCATTCTTTAGCACACTGTGGCAGGGTGCCCAGACCATTAGACTCAGGAAACATATGCCTTTTATGATAGCAATATGTGATGACATTTTTATGATTCTGACTGTGTGCAGAATCCCACATAAAACAATATTGGACTTGATTATGTTTTCGTAGTTTCATTAGTGGGGATTTATTCAACAACACTAGATGTGACAGCAGTTTAAATTCTCAGCTAAGAGGAATACAGAATGGTGACTAAACTTTCTCTCTAGATTTACATCACAGAACATGAGATGTTCCAGCATTACAGAGAAACTCCAGTAGTATAAGAATAAAGGAAGCATGTAAAGAAATAAAGAGTAAAGGAAAAATACTATTTAGTGTCTGTAGCCCTCAAACAGAAAAAAAAAATAAAATCCTCACCTGGTCATGGTATACATCATACAGCTGAACTGCCCGTTAACTGACAGAGTAAAATGCTTGAGGAATTATTTGAGTACTTTTCTCAAGTCTTGGAGATGTTATAAGGAGAAACATTGAGTGAATGTGGATAAGGAAAATGTGGGTTTGGTTTTTAATGCCAAAACTTTCAGAAATACCAAAAGTTTGGGATTTAAGGGTGGGGTATATGTACATTTTGGGGGATTAAGGTTACAGTAAGAGCTTGGAAAGGAGATATATTTAGTGTTGTACACGTGAGCTGCTATATTTGGTGTGTCCATCTGCTTTGTGTAGTAACAGCATTACATAAATGTGTTTTTCTATGTAAGGTAAGGTATAGGGTTGGGGTTAGGGGCAGGATTAAGGATAGGGCTAGCACAAATTAGTAATATGGTGCAGGGAGGTGAAGCCCCATTGCCCATCCTGACTAATGTGCGCTAACCATAGTGTTTTGGTGAACTGATTGCAAAAGGAAACTGCTTGTTTTCATTTCATGACTGGTTACTGTTCTGATATGTGTATTTTTCTGTAAAGATGTTTTCAAATAGCCAGAATCTTTTTCAGTGCTTGTCCAGTTCAATACTTCAGCATATACTCACTGGTCAATAAGCAGCTGCCATATATTTCTGTTTGCTTCCATTAAAGTGAAAGAAGTTATCATTATGACTCACAACTTGTTATTTTAATACAGGTTTATGTACACAGACTGTAAATGTCTGGTGTGCTATAGTCTCTTATAGGGAACAAGAGTCTCTTCATGGACCTCACTGGTGAAAACCATCTGACTGGGTCCAGATAACTCAGTACTGCTTTATCACCTGCTTGCTGAGCTGGAGATCTTACAAATACAAATATGAGGAATTGTGACTCTACCGACTCTTTCCCTTTGCTTGTCTTTATCTGACTTTGGAATTAAAATATGTAAGAAGCAGGGTGGTTCTATCCCCTCCCCAATAACAGGAGATGCATACTTGTTTTTTTTCCCTGTTGTGAAGTTTCAGAGTATATATATTCACTTGATGAATGTCAGTTTTGGTGTGTAGTTTGCAGTCTGTTCAATGTATTGTCCATTCTAGGGTTATGTCCTGTGATGATATATAAACCTCGATTTTTTGACATTTTCTCTGTAGTTCATTTTATCTGACTTATTTTACACATAGTTATATTATACTATTTCCATTTTGAATGCTGCTATGATTTGACTTTGTGTTTTGCTACTCCCACCACAGTTTTAGCTTATCAAGCTTTATAGAATGTGTTGTATCATAACTTGCACATCCTGAAATTCTTAGTATCATAATCAAAATAACAGCATCGGATGGCTGGCAGACATTGTATATGATACCAAAAACTTTCAAAAAGGATCAACACGAACTCCAGTTGCATAATTTCCCTCCATCACCTTGAAGTTCTCACATTCTCACATTAACACGAATGCTATGAAATACATTTATGTGAATATTTGCAAATTTGAGGATTCATGAAATAAAGCAGACATACAAAGTTTAATTTAATGCAATAACAACAAGCAGAAACACTCCTCACATCCAGTCTTAGGAGTTTCATGCTCAAATATCTCTCTCTTCTGTTTGGATGGTTTGTAGTTTTTCAGTCCAGAGCAGGCATAAGGAAGAGTTTGCAGATTTTCAGCATTTCAGTATTGGCAACTCAGCTGTTGAATCATTACTAAAATGTTAGATAACAGATTAACATGCTACCTAGGTATGAATTCAACTGAAATGCTGGCAATGCAATATTCTAATCAGAGAATCCTTACATTGGTTTTGTGGCAGAGGGATAACACACTAACTGTGTCTCACATCTGTTGGGATCAGCAAGTAAGTGAGATGCTGAAGGAGATGACACCTGAAGGAAGGACGGAATGGTTAGATTTGGCTTTCCCATCACATTGGTAGGGATAACAGCTTTGCACACTGCACATTTGACTTACATTTGAGCAGATGAGGCTTGTAAACATAACAGGCAGAATTAAGAACTCTGAGTATATGCACCCAGCTGAGAAGTGTTGCATATTGTAGCTGGAATCTACATATGCCCAGGAATATGCTTGAGCCAGCAGGTATCAAGCTCTATGAGGCACAACTATCAGGATACTAAGAGAGACTAGGAGTCCGAGGCTAAAAAGAAGATAAACCCCAAAGAGTGTTGAGATTATGCCCTCCCACAATTAGCTTTTGTTAATAGAGTCTGATGGTTAGCAAGCAGCAAGGATAAAAAAGATTAAAAAAATCCAGGGTAAACGTTAAGGGTAATTTTAATCTTAACTGATGCCAGAACTACTTATGTGACAATCCCAGAACATATGTTTTATGTCTGTTTTTAATCCCTGATTTTTGAGATGTGAATCATCAGGGCTCTTGTGGGTAAATCTGTGTAGCATGTGAATTTTTATTTATTGTATTTAATCTATGGGGTTGGGTTGATTTCAAACATTTATCCCTATTGTAATCAGTTCATGTGAATATGTGTGTGCAGGCAGCACATTGATTAGGGTGCGATACTTCAGTACTTGACTTAGGTCCAGGGCTTATATTAACAACAACTGATAAGCTGTTTTGTTTGTTTTACATGTCTTAAGGGTGATGATCTCAAAATTTAAAAGTAATTTGCCTTGGTTCCCATGAGAACAAACATACTATAAGACACCCTACCAAAACATTGAATACACCTCCTTTCATGAAGGGATGGATTTTGCTTTCATTTTACTAGTCGTTAGATGTTTATCTTACTGATGATCACTGCTGAAGTTACCTTAACTATATGGGCTACACCATGTCAAGGATATAACAACAGGCCCATTTCCAAAGCTTCAGTGCTGAGCTGACTAAAGGTTTGGGCTAGAGCCCTCTGGAGCTTTCCTGCCACTGAAGCCTATGTTTCTCAGCGTGCTATCGAAGACTGAGGATCAACTCGTGCTGTTCCTTTGTTGGGCAGATAAGTTCCTTTGGGGAAAAACCTTCCACACTATAAAAATTGTTGTTTTATTGTACTTTCCTCTTTCACAAAGTTCTTTTTAAGCAAGAAGTCTATGATTTAATGAACTGTCATGAGGCTTAATTATACTTTTAAATGTGAATGATCTTTTTTCCTGTCAGTTTAAAAATTGTTTAAAATAATTGAAAACCACTTTTCTTCTGTGGAGAAGCTGTGTTTGTTTTACTTATTTAGTCTGTCAAAGCATTTTAAAGTATTTTTCATATTGTTTTTGTGTGGAAAAAAGTGAATTTTAAAGACATTCCCTCAGATTCAGCAAGCCCTGCACGGCATGCATGATTAGTGTAATAGGTACTGTTGGCAATATGGCGGCCGAGCGATCCACGTATGTGCTCGTTTGGCGTGCACAAGCACTCTTGCACTAGTACTCCATTTGCAGGTGAAAACCATGCAAATGAGGTAAATCGGCTATTCAGGAAGCTGGAATCAGTCCGTTCAGGACTAGTGTAATCTGCAGAAATGTACTCGGTTAGTAATTGAGTACATTTCTGCAAAATTCAAAAAGGAGACATGACAGCTCCAAATAAAGGCTGCATATCACTGAGGAAGCATGCCAATGGCCAAGTATAAAGCCATTGGCATTGCAAATAATATATAAAGGAAAAAAAGCAACTTTTATTTTATTTTCGCCGATCTCGACTGTATAAGCATAGGGCAGCGGCGCGTAAACAGGATCGGTGGGAAAATAAACAAATAAACCTAAAACAAGCATTCTAACTAAAATCAGTATTCTGCCATGCAAGTCAATGGCAGGCAAAAGACAACCTGGCCAGCGAATAGTGGTTGCTAAGGGGGGAGGCTCAGTGTGACACATGTAACTATGCATTAGCATGCAATCCTATACAAATGAGGGGAAGGATAGTGAATCCCAGTTTTCCCCAACATGTGAGGCAGGTCCCAACAGTGTAAGAGTATGAATAGCTGAGTACAAGACTAGGAGGTAGGTGACATCATGGGTGTGTGTGTCAGGCATACTGTAAGCAGATTGTAGTCCTGTGGCTCGGGTTTGTCCTAGCTTAGCACAGCTAAGCTAAGGGGTGTGTCTAAACCTGCCTAGTACTCTTTACAAAGTGTAAGCGGGTGTGCACACCACACACTGGGCTTTACAGGAAGAAAAGTGAAGTTAAATCAGGAAATAGCAGCGATGTGCACATTTGAGCACTTTGTTTGCATGGCGCGCACACGGGCTCAAACAGGGAGACAATGGGAAGGGAAAACAGCAGCAGGAAAGTAATCAAGGAAAACTAGCTTACCTGGCAGGTGAAATGCATCAGAATCAGCCAATTACACAGGCAGCAGCCCAGCCCAGAACACTACTATAAACTAAGCAAACACCTCCCCCACTGGTTTTTCCCTCACTCTACACCACCGGTGTATACAAGTGGGGAAATTTTAACCAACAAACTTACAAAATGAGAAGGGGTGCAGCAAGCAACATAGAACAACATGTGCAAGAGGCTGTAGGTGGTGAGGATGTGCATGCTGCTGAACAACCCACAGTGAGGAGATGGAGAAGAGTGTACAGACCCAGGGTAACCTCCCAGGGTAACCTACTAGGGGCTACATGAACTGGAGATAGTGGAGCGCTATAGGGTGGACAGAGACCTCCTACAGCAAATAGTTGAGCTGTGCTGGCCATACCTGACACACCAAACTGACCAAGTGGAACCCATTCCAGTGGATACAAAGGTATGTGTAGGCCTAGGTATACTAGCTACAGGTACCTCCCAAAGCACAACTGGGAATATCATGGGGATCTCATAGGCATCAGCACCCGGAGTTTACCACCAGTTACTGGATGCCATGTCAGCATATACCAGTGAGCATGTATATTTCCTCAACACCCGTGAGGTGTTGACCAGCAATTTGCGTCTCTTCGACCAAATAGCAGAATACCCTGGGGTAGTGCGTGCTATAGACTGCATGCACATATGCATCAAAGCACCATCCGGTGAGCAGGGTAGGGACTACATTAACCACAGGGGCATCCCCTCCATCAACTGCCAGGTCATATGTGATGCCCAGGGCATTATAATGAATGTGTGTGCTGGCTGCCCTGGAAGCTTTGATGATTCCCGCATATGGCATCTGACGCAGCTGTGCCAGAGATATGCCAATGAGGACATCCCCTATAGTCACCTAGTGGGGGATGCTGGGTACACACTGGAGCCGTGGCTGATGACACCTATCAGAAATGCACACACACCTGAACAAGAACACCATAATGAGGCACACGCACAGGTCTGACATATAATAGAGAGTGTGATTGGGATGCTCGGGTCATGGTTCTGGTGTTTGGATACATCCAGTGGAGCCTTGCAGTATTCACCAGCTACATGTACCCAAATTGTTATGGTATGTGCTATGCAACACAATATGATCCTGCAGAAACAGCTGCAGCAGGAACAGCATGGGGTAGGGCCACCCAGCCCCCCGCCAATGCCAAAGTCTGCACAGACACAGAGTGACTGGGAGGAGGAAGAACCTGTTCTTGCCCCAGTAGGCAGAAGGAGGCATGCCCAGTATGCCCTGGCCTTGGCAAAGAGGCAACGCATAACACATGCACTGAGATAGTAGGGACCCAGGGAATGACACCTCTCTCTGACTCGAACATACAGTAAAAAGGATGCCAAACATGACACCACCTGTGCTCAACTATGTATAGGAAGAGTACTATGTGCATCCAACATAGGCAGCCCTCCAGCACCATCCGCAAGTCTGGCACACCCACAAGGTAAGTCAATCAACCTATCAATTGCCAAATGGAGTAGAATGTGTTGTTATCTGTAGCTATGGTATGGATGTGAGCATGCAAGGGAATTGGGGGGCTGAATGTTATGGCAGCAGACAGTAGACACCCACAGTGGCCCACTGACATGTGTAACACATACTGGAGTCACTATATTAGCCAGTACTACACAGTGTGACAAAACCCACTGCAGGAAATGTGCTGAGCGACATGTGTGTCCATATGACCTACACATGCCAGTCAGGATGGTTCACATACCCAACAACAGTCGCAGCCAGCAGGACAGGTGTAGACAAACCCAAACAGGGCCTGTGCCATGGTCCCAGAAAGATGGTTATGGTTAACCCCACCCCCAGGCCTACACAGATGGATCACAGCAGGGCAGGCAGTGGGATGTTAGTTCTGAAGGGTAGGAACTGAGACAATAATATGTAGAGCAACCAAAGCCATGATCTGTAGTACACTGGTGTGCCTCTAGTCAGCATGACAGTTAGCAAGACAGAATAAAATGGAGTACATGACATACCAGTACAGTCATAGCAAATGTGTACAAGTGTCACTTGTGCCCCCCCCCATCTTACATAGTAATGTAATAACAGTCAGGTGTGCCCCCCAACCCTGTGTAGAAATGTAGAAATAGTCAGGTATGCCCCCCATCCTACATAGTAATGTAATAATAGTCAGATGTGCCCCCCCCACTCCTGTGTATAAATATAGAAACAGTCAGGTGTGCCCCCCCTGCTATGCAGAAATGTAGTAACAGTCAAAGCCAACTGATAATGGATACCCTGGAGAACACAGCATGCTACTTGTCAGTGTACAACACAAAGGTCAGCACTGCAGCACAAACTACCTGGACAGGATCCACACATCCACTACAGATGGCCATACGGGGCATGCTCACACACTTAGAGAAATGAAGGCAATGTCAGTCAACAACATACTGAAAGGTCATAGAGAAATGAAGGCAATGTCAGTCAACAACATACTGAAAGGTCATACTGGGCATGCTCACACAATTAAACACATGAAGGCCATGACTGCAAACACCACTGGACCAGACATATCTGGCAGTTGCAGATGTTAGTGCAGACACTCGTCAATATACACCACACATGCCTTGCACACAGTGGATAGGAATACAGACATATATGTCAGGGCAACACACTATAATAAGCCAAAGATAGACATACATAGATGTGTGAAAGAGGGGGACTGTGACAAGGAGCCATCCAGGCCTGTCCCACCCAGCACACAGCCAAAGGGACCCAAACACATGAGGTGCATGTCACTCACTGCAGATACTAGTCACCAGTATCTGTCAGAATTACAGAATATGTGGTGCATGTGTCAGCTGTGCAACATGACTGTACAAGGAAGTAGTCATATAGCAGCTGTATACACATATCTGTGACATATGACCCCGTGTGTGCCCGCATGTGGCATGTCAACCTGTACATGAACGGGTTATGGCCCATGCACACACCGCCCTCCCCATAGCCCTACTATGACAAGCCTGCCAAGGTAATCCAATGTGAAATACACCTTTGAGAGAATTGTAGCCCAGTATTCTCCATGGCGCGTCCCATAACTGTGTACTACTGTAGTGTGATAAACTAGTTACGTAGGAGGTCTAACCCCAGACTTGGCAACTGTGTATGTAAGTGTGTGTGTGTTTGTGTGCATGTCTGACTGTGTAGAGAGCAATGCTTTTTAGGGTACTCACACTCCTTACAATTCATATACTCAACTTTGGCAAGGCTGCAAAAGTCACCCACCTAGAAATACACCTCTGGGAAGGCTGTAGCCCAGTAATCTCCATAGCGCATCATGTAACTGTGTACTGCTTGATTGTTATTTAGAACTGTGGTAGGGTTCCATCCCCACCCATGGCAGCTGTGGATGTTTTGTGTGCATTTCAATGTCTGTATATGGAGCAATGCATTATAGGCTAGTCACACTCAGTACATTTCAAATGGCCTACTTTGGCAATCCTGCTGATGTCATTCATTGTGAAATACACCTTTGGGGAAGGTGTTCTCTAGTAATCCCAGTGGTACCTCCTGTAACAGCTCTATTCTGTAATGTGATATAGATCTCTGTCAGGGGTTCTATACCGACAAATGTCAGTTGTGGATGTGTTGTGTGTGTCTCACTGTCTGTTTAGGAAGCAATGCATTTTAGGCTAGTCACTCACAGTACATTTCAAATGGCCTATGTTGGTAATCCTGCTGATGTCATTCATTGAGAAATACACCTTTGGGGAAGGAGTACTTCAGTAATGTGCATGACGTGTACTATAACTGTGTAGTGCTGTAGTGTAATAAACTAGTTAGATAGGGGTTCTACTCTCAGACATGACAGGTGTGTGTGTTTGTAACTTGTATCCTGTGTAGAGGTGGTTGTGAGTGTGTGGCCATTGTGGAGTGGATTTTGCATATTTCTTATATGGTGGCCCTACTATATATCACTATGTTCACCGTACAGGGATAACAGATGTGAAATAGCTGAGAGGCTGGGGTGCAAAGCCATACCCATGCATGTGACATCAAGGCCAGGCAATCACAGTTAGCAACCCCAGTATTACCCAAAGCACACTATCAACCCATGTCTCATACACACACACATGCCTAAGCTACAGCCAATATGTGGGTAGTACACTGCATATTGGCTGCTGATAGTAACTACAGAGTGATAGCAGTGGGCTACGGAGGGCATGTCACCCTGTCCACCTGTCCAATATGCATGTAGATGCAGACAATGCACCTCACCCATGTTCCCTAATGGACACCTGCACCACCTGTGGTGCCATCACAAGTGACCCACAATGGACATACCATGCCTGACAACATGTCCTGTATGGACAGATGCCACTAACACCAGCGAATGATGTTAGCATGCTATCAATGTAGGTACAGAGTAAACCTGCTGCCCATTACTGGTTTCTGCCACAGGTGGGCAAGACTGGCACATATGATGATAATCTGTGCTCACAACATGGCCTAGACACCCCAGGTACAGTTCCACATGTCACTGTACATGCATGTGGGAGGTATGCACCTCCCAGACACCATCCATGTCATGGACTTAGGAACACATACATGGCAAGCGATGCACAGCATTGGCCACAAACAATAGTCACCCAGGTGACTGGATGGGGGATACAATATCCACCTGTGTGGGCAAATGCAGAAATTACAGTCCTGAGACACAATGCAGTCCATTGTCATGTGGCCTGATGCCATGGCATACCCATCACCTATCCTTGTATAGCCTGCTGCCACAGTCGACTACCACACACCTGTGCAGACATGCACCCATGTATGTCAGTACTGGCACCCTGTGTGTTTGTCATTCACTACAACCCCTATGGGCATACTAAAGCATGCTATCTGATGTCAGACACCTCCTCATACCCTTTGCTCATGCAACCTCCGTATGACCCATGTGGTACATGTGATACCTGCACAGTGATGTGTTGTGGCAATCCTGCTACTGATGAGTTGTACTCCTGGTCTTGCCAAGTGTGTCAATGTGTGTTTGTCCCTGTGAGAGTGTGGCTGTGTTGACGTTGGCACCTGTTCATGTGGGCAGGCACGTGTACGTCACCTACAGTATAGCTACTGTATCCCTGTTGCAGATGTCACTCACCATCACATATATGTTCTGAGGGCTCCACAGCAGGTAACCCATGTGGAGCATCCAATAACTGCATCGAACTGTGATAGCACTACATAGTTGTCAGGAGTTTGATACTCTGTGCTGGGAGGTGTGTGACATAAACAAGCTGCAGTTTTACTCCCCCACCCCTCCCTGACATGTCTTTGCCTCTGTCTGCCTCTCCCACTCCCTCTCTGGTGGATGTGGAGACCTACACCTGCTTTGCTTAGGCAGCAGCATGTGCATTTTAAGTGATTCTCTTGATCAGCTGATGGCCTCTGCATGAATTGCAGCCCTCCTCTAGCTGATTGCATGTGGAACAGCTGTGGTAACATTCCCATAGCCAATTGCATGGAAACACACTCCAATATCTAGGAATATCATGTTGGTGTTGGCCCTTGTCATTCACTGTGAGCAGGAACTAGATCTGTTGGTTGGCAAACAGCATCTGAGATGGATTGGAAATTTACCTCTAACAAAATTCACTGTATAAACAGGGCAACACACAGGAGGAGGATGTGCCGGACCTGACTACAGACTGAAAGTGCTGCTATACTGCATGTGGAGTACTGTTGGTTGAACAGTGTGTGTGTGTGTGTGTGTGTGTGTGTGTGTGTGTGTGTGTGTGTGTGTGTGTGTGTGTGTGTGTCTGTGTGTGTGGATATGACTTTCCTACATGTCTCCATACCTGCCATGTCAGTTCCATGTTTATGTGGAATCCCCATCTGCAGGGTCATCTGCAGACAGGGCAGTGTGTTGTGCCTTTGATTTCATGTGTTACCAATGGAGCATCTATCTGTGGACTGCAGACGGTAGTATGAAGATAACAGTCTGTAGATGATGAAAGCCATGACATTTACTGGCTTCTTATCCCTCATAGGACATATGTTGCCACAAACCCTGTTACAACAGTAAATGTATGAGGTTATCACAGCAACATGTCATTATTGGCCCTGTGTATGTGCTGCCAGCTACAACTCTGTCAGCCTGTGTACATATGTCATGCATGACATGGTGCATATGTGCTGTACACCATAATTAGTGTCATCATATCTGCTAACAAGCCAGTGAGATATCAGACTGCTGCACATGTTATGTACAGTAGGGCTTATATTTCATGACATAACCTGGGCATTCTGTGGATGTTTCTACAGTCCTTCCTGTGTGTGGGCATCAGTGTTACAGACAGTAGGTAGCAATACCTCTTACAGGAGAACCGGCACACTCAGGGCAGCTACATATTTGTAGGAGGTTCAGGAACTACAGACAAAGTGTGAGTAGAGTTGTGTTATGCTTTGTATAGTACTGGTGTTACAGGGTGTGTGTGTGTGTATACTACTTTACCTTGGAATGCAGTCTGTCTGCATAGCTCTCAACTGTGGGCCTATCCTCTTGGTGGCCAGAGGTGTGCCTATCATGTTGTCTGTCCACCACACAGGTCCTGTGTCAGATATTTCATTGGGAGTGTGTGTTGAGTGCTATAGGTACATGGCTACATCCATTCCTGTTTCTAACTGCAATTCCCTGACTAAGGGTATGTTGAAGACTGTTCTGTCACACCAGCGACTTGCTTAGTGTATGGCAACAGCTCTCCACATTTGTGTCTGTGCTCCAGACGCTGTCCTCCACCTACATATCAAGCTTTGCACATATGATATGCTGTAGGGGGAGGTTTGGTAGTGGGCTAAGAGTATACCACACTGCCATTGCTGCCATCAGTCCACTTCTGTTGTATCCCCCACACATATGGTTGGGCTGGGGCCATATATGTGTGGGTGTCACCTACACAATACATGTGTGCTTTTATGCACTCCAGAGGCCAGTGTATGTAACAGTGGTATATGGCCCTGTATTACTGAATCTGGGGGGGGGGCACCATAAATGATCTAGGCTGTTAAACATGTGGGGGTATCAAGGGTGAGCTGCTTTAAGGTATCTGGATGTAAAGTGCAGTATACTTCACCTATATTTACATTACTTAAATATATTGGGTTAACGCAAGCCTACTGCCTCCTGCCATACAGACTGTTCTGTTTGACAGTGTGCATGTGATGGTGTCAGTTGTGCCTTGACATGTAATAGTTACAACCCATTCGGTCACATAACATCTTTACCACCCACTGATGTTGTACAGAGTGTAGATAGAGGCTACTGAACTATACACCTGCATTACATACTGTTGATCATTTGGGATCCTGTGGCCCAGTCTGTCCTCACTATTGTACAATTTGAAGGGATTGGCCTGGACAGCAACAGTTGTGAACCTTTCCAGACTACTGTATTACTATAACTGTTTCATGGTTGCATTCCTCTGTTTATATGGATGTCAGTGTCTGAACAGCTATATGACATGGCATATAGAACTGTAATAGTACACAATGAAAGGTATTCCATTCCAGAAAGCCTGTGTGTGGTGTTTTCCCTATGATCTCTCTGTGGGTATATGTTGCAGGCAACAATTGTCAGTTGTATGGGTGGCCCATACAGTGTCTAGTTGTTCAGGTGTTAACTGTAGGCTTAGTGGTTTTTCCATATTGTGTGCACCTTCTACATATGTATCTTACTGTACATATATCTGCATGTGTATGTGTAGTCACATGTATATCCATATATAAACAACATGTATATATATATATATATATATATATATATATATATATATATATGTGTGTGTGTGTATATATATATATATATATATATATATATATATATATATATATATATATATATATATGGATCTACTTCATTTGATTGAAAGACCATTTGACCTAAACCCATTTGATCGAAAGTTCATTTGATCAAAAAACAGTATTCAAGGCAAATAACAGGGATTTATTCCCCTCCCCAATGTCGTGCGACCCTGGAGTTGGTATATATAGTTAGGGGGGGTGGGGGGCAAAGCCCCCCACCCAGTTTCCTGTAAAAGAAAAACATAAAACAAAAAGTACAGATTTTAAATGAAAATAGGTGGGGGGCTTGGCCTCCCCCAATGTGGGGGGCTGCACCCCCCAACTATATATACCAACTCCAGGGTCGCACATCATTGGGGAGGGGGACAAATCCCAGTTTTATGCCTTGAATACTGTTTTTTGATGAAATGAACTTTCGATCAAATGGGTTTAGGGCAAATGGTCTTTCGATCAAATGAAGTAGACCCATATATATATATATACACACACACACACACATATGTGTATCTGCATATCTGTGCCTGTGTATCTGTATACTGGAGATGTTGATGGCTTCCACATTTTACATTACCTATGGGAGGCAGATTGTACTGCATGATATTTCACCAATACCAGCCTGACATACAGGTGGAATGTAGTACTGTTAACATCCTGTGCCCATGTCGTGTCAGGTCCTTGTTACAGGATCTGCAACACTTGATAGTGTAATGCAGAGCGGATGTTTTTGGCTGTGGGGGGGATGCCTATTTGTACAAGACATATTGTGTGTGGGACCTCTTAACCCCATTAATGGTGCATTTGGACAGATGTGTGTTTGTTACTCTGCCATTGCTATCTACAGATGTATGACTATATATACCAATATGTGTATATATCTATATCTATATCTATATCTATCTATCTATATATATATATATATATATATATATATATATATATATATATATATATATAGCTATATCCATATATACCTACATAGATGTATATCTGCATACACATATGTAACTTGCTGTGTATATGTAGGCATATAGTTGTAGACACATATATGTGTCGATGTAGGCATTTGCATGTATATATGTATATATGTTCATATATAGTAATATATATATATATATATATATATATATATATATATATATTGTGTTAGAAATTTATACAAATATATATACATATATAAATATGTCATATCAGTGTAGATATTAATGTATTTACATACAGATACCTCTAGATGATGGTATACATTCTCTGTACAGTTGCATGACTGGACTGGATGATATGTTTCAGATATTACCCTGACTGTTTATAGTTGTATTGGCTTATTGTTAACCATTGTAGCTGTGTTGCAGAGGGTCCTGGGGTCAAGAACTGCATGTGCTGGATATTGCATTGCACAGCATATCTGTTATGGCTGTGGTGGGGGAGGACATAACAGTAATCACCAGGTATCCCTCATTTTAACCCCCCACCCCCATTAACTGTGCATAGTTATTTTGTGGTGGAGGTTCCGGTTGTTTTTCTTATATGGAGATGGAATTCACATATCTATCCGTATATATATGTATATCTAAATATATATCTAAATATATGTGAACATATTTATCTATCTACCTATATACCATTGATGTGATATGATTTGTGTGACTTTCTATGCAATTTTTGTCCGTCCTTTAGGGTACATGTTTCTCTGTTTATGTGAACAGTATTTTTTTGTGCAATAACTGATCAGGGATTATGGGCCTTATGTGCGACTGACTGATTTAATTTGAGCCATTTGCATTTTTTACTATTATCGTAATTGTTTGCTTTTGGCCACATTTGGCGTTTTTACATCAATCGGTTGGTGTTGATGAGTTCCGGATGTTTGGACTGGTTCTTTTCTTGTCCGGATTCACCATGTGGTGATCGTCATCATATTTAGATGTTGCATTTTCCATTGGGATTTTGGATTTTTTATTTTTTAACAACTATATTTTGGTTCATTGCACTATTTAGATTTTACATAACCATGATTCATACCGCATGACTGCAGGAGATGTCAATTACTTTGGACTAAGGGGTCTCATTGCTACATGTTTTTGTTGTATTTTGGCTACATGTTATGATTTTGTTCCTGATACTCATTTAAATCTATGGAACACTATACGGACACAGTATAGTGCTTGTGGGTAGGACTGTTGGCCAGTACGACAGGTGGCAGATTTTCCAGTCCTTTTTGTTTACTTGCTGGTCCAGGGTTCATGTGTGGTGTCAACAATTGGATATAACATCCCATTGTCTGAAGGGTGACTAGATGGGGGTGAGATACTATGCAAGGCCAAGTTTTTGCTTAATGCCCTTGGCTTGTAGGTGATTTTTTGATTTTTCAGTTTCATTTATTCCATATTTGGGGGTCCATTTAAACTTGTTGGTCTAGAGTCATCCGTCTTTGGTTATTTTGTGAATTTATCCAATTGCCATTTTCTCAGTTGGCACATTTATGGATTACATCATTTTTTATATATATGCTGGTGGGGTCCATGTTGTCTGGGTGTTGAATTGAACCATGCTTTGTTCACTAAACACTATGTGGTTTGTTTTGGCAATATATTAATTTGCTTTATCAGCTTTATAAAGTTGATGCCAGTTCGGTTGTGCTTCAATGAATACATTCTAGCTCATATGGGGCTTATATCAGTGATAACTTACTTTTTTGACTGATTAAATGGCCATACAGGTGGGTTCATGTTTTATATTATGTCATTCTATTCAGTATATCATATACTGTATTTGACATATTTTGATTGTTGAATTTTTGATTACAGCCTATTGGTATTTTGTTTTGATAACATTGAGACCTATACACAGCAATATGACCTTGGATGTTTTTTGCAGGTCGTTTGGGCTGTCTATTGTATTGGTCTATTTAATTGGCTATTGATCCATCAGACTTATACACATATACCAGGTTATTTATATATAATTCATCTTTTGGTGTTGATAGTATAATGGTTTGATTTTGGATCAACAAAATTCTTCGATCTTATGTTTGGTTTATATACAAAATTTAATTATTGGTGTGCTAATATTTACATCAGTTATTCTTGGGCTTTAAACAATATTTGTTTTGGGTGGTCAATTTTTGAAGCACAATTCAATTGGTGTGGTTTGAGCAAGAGAATTTACTAACCACAAATATGGCATTGTCACCGATTATACAGGGTTTGTCAGCTGACATGCATGATTTATCTGTGTTTGGTTTGGACAAGCAGGGTTCATCTATTTTGGCAGATGTGGTTGGCACAGATGTGGATGCACAATGTGACATATTTTTTAACAAATTGGCCAAACAAATGAAGATGGTTAGGACCAATGTGTGGCATTTACGCCTGTTTAAGGCATATCAACAAAAACATATTACCCCACGGGGTCTTAGGGTCAAAATACAACCTTTGGTCTCTGATATTGATGACCAGTTGATCCAGGATTGGGGTCATATTCAACAGTTGGCCTCATCCCAATTTGTGGATGCGTTGGCCGATTTCTATGGGCGTAAGGTACAACAGGGCATTAAGGATTTGGATGTTTTAAGTTCACAGACCAACAAGTTTGAAGCTTGTGATTCCTTTACAACACAGGTTAAGAAACTCACCATAGATTTGTCTAAACTTGAAACCACCCTTAAAGACAGGAAGATTAAAAAATTTCTTCGTGATGTGGGTGATTATGACAGGGGGAAACCTTTTGATAATTCTAAGAATGTATCTTTTAGATTGCCCAGGGATGATTATAAACATGATAAAAGAGCATCCACTCCAAAAAGAAAAAGGCCCAGGTCCATTCTTAAGACTAAAACTGGTTTGTCTAGTGGGACTTCTGGGGAAGATTATTCCTCCAATACTGAGGGAGAATCTGATTCACACACATGTGAGGGACTACCGATGTCCAAAAGAGACAATTTGACACACCCTCTCAATTTAGATACCGACGAGGGGGGAGGAAGCACAGGAAACACCAAATCCAAACACAGTTTGGAAACATTAATGAAGATCATGACACAGCAATAGGTCTAGACTCTAATGTTCATAATATTTCATCTTATGATCTAACCAATGCACAAATTAAAGTATTGAATAAAGGGCTCAATTTTGTTCCAGGGTTTTTTTGTCTCCGAGCAGTCTCTGGCACAGGATGTCACCAATTTTTGTCGTATACTAAACCTGAAGGTATTTTTTGACAATAATGTTGACAGTAATGTTTCCAATGTGTCTGGTGATACAGTTGGCAATTTTAGATTCAAAAAATCAACCTTCATTCCACCAATGAATCATTTGGTAGGGGTATTTCAAAAAAATGTCCTACGGGACATACATTGCCACCTCAAAGATTTTCCAGTCACTTATAATAACTTGACTACTGAGGAATTAGGTTGTTTGGATGAGTTGATTGGTAATAAAAATTTGGTTATTATTTCAGCTGACAAAGGAGGAGCGGTAGTGATCATGGATAAAATTGCTTATGATGGTGAAGCCATGAGACAATTGGGTGACACACAATGCTATAGGCAGATGGTAGTGGACCCTTCTCCCCACTTTAAGTGCCAGATTGATGGTTTTCTAACCAAGGCAGTGGATGAAGGTATTATCACTCAAGAAGTGAAAGAACAGTTATTGGTTGGGTCACCGAAAAAACAGTATTTATATCTGTTGCCAAAGATTCACAAACATGCCACCAAGCCACCTGGGCGACCAATAGTCTCTGGACATGGGTCCCTTACGGAACCCCTTTCAGAATATCTGACTTTTTATCTAAAACCGCTATTGAGTCAAATTAGAGCTAGGATTCAGGACACCACCCAATTTTTGGACATCATCAACAACTCCCAACTTCAACCTCACTGGTTATTATGTACCCTGGACATCACCTCTCTTTATACTAACATTCCCCATTGGGCGGGTTTACAAGCTTTGGATTATTGGTTGGCTAGATCAGGTTTATATCCATCTGGATTTAACACCTTCCTTGTATGCCTTACAGAATATGTGCTGTCTAGCAATGTTTTCTATTTTCAGAATCTTTGCTACTGGCAGAAGCAGGGTACTGCTATGGGTGCGTCTTTTGCACCCATATATGCAGATCTGTTTATGGCATACATTGAAGAGATCATAATTTATGATGTGACACACAATATATATATATATGTGAGATGGATATATGGCGTCGGTATTTGGATGACTGTTGGTTGGTGTGGAAAGCTGATGAACAATATCTTTTGGAATTTCTTGAATATCTGAATAACAACATATGGGGAATTGAATTTAAACTGACTTATGACAAATCAAGGATAGTATTTCTAGATGTAGAAATCACTAGGAACCAAGATCATACTCTATCCTCCAGGATGTTTAGGAAATTCCCTGAATTCAATTCAATATTACATGCTACCAGCTTCCACCCACAACATGTCATCCATAATATACCGAAATCTCAGTTTCTTAGAGCCAAGAGAATCTGTTCTAGCCATGAATCCTTTATGGATGCCCAAGATGATCTGACTTGTAGATTTATTAAGAGGGGTTATCGTCCAGGTTCGATACATGTTGCCAAAAGATTTGTGTCTAGCCTAAACAGGGAGGATCTATTAACATATAAAGATAAGAACAATTGTCAGCAGTCGCAACCCATACGTTTGGTAACTACATATGGACGCAACACACAAGGCTTTAAAAACATCATACAGAGACATTGGAACATTCTTAAAGCTGATTTAAAACTTGGCTCTATGTTGCCAGACCATTGCTCTTTCTCATTTAAAAGGGGACAGACCATTGGTTCAAAATTGAGCCATTATAAGAGAGTGGGTGCTGGTTTTTCTGAACCTATTCAGCGGTCCATTTCAGGGAAACCTATTGTTGGATGTATTCCCTGTGGGCATTGCTCATTTTGTATTCGTGTTTCACGTACTTATGAATTTACTAGTAAAAACACCTCACAAGTTTTTGATATAAAGTTTTGGGCTAATTGCAATACTGAGTGGGTCATCTATTTGGTGACCTGCACTTGTTCTGCTTTCTATGTTGGAAAGACCTCTCGAGCTTTCCGTTTCAGAATTTGTGAGCATCTGAGTGATATCAAAAAGAAACGTACAAGCAATGCCCTATATAAACACTGTTTGCAACATACATCTGCTTCATACAAATTTGTGGTCATTGATTATATTAGAGGGAAATGTAATGACAAACAGTTCTGGCAGGAATTACTTAGCTCCAAGGAGAAAAAATGGATTATCAAACTTGGAGCTTTGTTTGCACCTGGTCTTAATGACCAATTGTGAATTCTGTGTTTGGATTGGCCCATGGGTTGGACCAATCCATATATATATGTATGTACTGTGATATTCTGTTTTTTCATTTTGTATTTCACTGAAGAAGGCTCAGTGGAGCCGAAACCGGTTTGAATCAATAACATTGGAATGTACTGCTTTTTTTGTTGTATTATAGCAGTATTTTACTAGGGGAGGTTCTTCTCCCTCTGGTCAATAAATATAAATATTTTTTGATATGGGTCTTACCAACACTTGCTGGCTTTTTTGTTGACTGCTGTTTACTGGTTTTGCCGTGCAAGGGTTCCACGGGCACCTGCCGTTTTGTTGGATGATTTGTGTGTGTCATATATTTATATGTACCTGTGTATCTGTCTATATTTACAGATCTATAACTGCCCATATGTCCATGCATGAGTAGCTCACAATATTGGTCTGTTCCACATTCGTCTGGCCAATTGACGTGGATGATGTCAGGCATGTGGTCAGTCAGGAATGACGATACATTAGAGTTTCAGACTTCATGTGTTCAGATTATGTGTTACAACAGATCACTGTTTAACTAGCAAAGTTTTACATGTATACGAACAATATTTCACATTTATCCCAATTTGTACCCCACTTTTGTCACACTGTGTCCAGAATGTTTGCAATAAGAGGTTGAGTGGTATGATATTAGTACAATTCCCTTTATGCAGATTGACTGTGCTGCATGATATGTCTAGGAATACATGGGATTTATGTATATCGGACATGGTGTAGTGTTAGTTCACTATGATTGTGGTATGCAGGGTCTTGGGTTTGGGCCTTGCAGTGGTTGTCAATGTTGTTGCTGGGTTGAACAAGGGTGGTGGGATACAGGGTGAATAAGGCACTTTTAAGCAGTTGTAAGCATGTTTGCATGATGGTAAGCATTGCCAGCTGCAGGTAATATCCAGTTACACCAGGTTAGCCTTGAAATTGCTTACTTTGTGTACGCAGTGCTTACCGTCACGCAAACACAAACCACTGGTTACATATGCTTACAGATAGTTTGTGTCAGATTTGCTGAGCCTGTAAACTTAATCTCGCTTACTAGTGCTGACATATGCTTACTACAGCTTATTGCTGCTTAATCTATCTACTGCTTTATGCATTATGATACTGACACCTCACATGTGCATTTCTTGCAGTACTCCAGTTTATATATATATATATATATATATATATATATATATATATATATATATATATAGATATATATATATATATATATATATATATATATATATATATATATATATATATGTTATTCCATGGGTTATGCAACATACATATTACTCATAACGTGGTTTGCCATGGGAAATGGTATGTCTCAGTTCCTTCCCTGTTCCCCCCCTCCTTTCCTCACTGACATCCATGACGTCCCATTAGAACGGGTTCATCCAACCCTGGCACGCCTCGGTTAATAATGTCATACTCATCATCCTCCTGTTTCTCCTCCACATCAGTCATCCTTCATACAGGTTCCAGATGACTCTAACCACACCACTACACATTGTCCACTCTCCACTTCTCGGGACCCTTCGCGTAAGTTGTCCCAACCCATGGATCTTCAGGCTTCCCACACATTTAGTCCTCAAACATACGTAACCTTCTTTTCTTACCTTTGAAGCATGGTATGTTACTCCAAAGATTCTTTTTAGCAAAATTTTGGGGGCCGTCCTGCCAGGGATGAACATGCATTTGTTTAAGATTAGACTTAGCAGGTTGACACTGTTTCTTCCACTGGTAGTATCCTGCCAGTAGTCTGGGAAGCAGTGCTTTGCTATGCTTAGCGGTGCTTATTATTTGATTTGCATGATATTTGTCTTTTGGCATTGATTTCCCCTTCATCACTTGTTATATATGTGTCTTTTATCCTTGAGACATGTGTACATACACTGTATGGGGTCCTGGGAACTTCTACACTTAATTACAATAACACTTCACATCTGGACCTACTGCAGTACTCCAGTTCACATATGTATGTTCTGTAGTCAGTTATGGCACATATGACTGTATACCGATGCCTTTCACAGGTTCACTTTGGTTATACTATGGTGAGGACATGTTTACTACTACCTTATTCTTCTGCACTTCTGTGATTTCTGCGATGGCTTGGTGGATAGCAACTGGGACTATGGTGTATAGGGTCCTGGGTTTGTGGCCTGCATGGCTGTTTATTTTGTTGCTGGGCTGACAAAGGCCTGTTGGATACAGAGTGATTAAGGCATTTTAAAGCAGTTGTAAGGCCGTAAGCTTGCTTACTAGTGCATACATATGCTTACTATTGCTTATTTGTGCTTACACCTGCTTACTAGTGCCTTATTCCATCTGACACTGATACCTCACATGTGCATTTCGTGCGGTACTCCAGTTTGTATGTATATATATATATATATATATATATATATATATATATATATATATGCTATTTAGTGGGTTTTGCAATAAAACTATTGGTTATAACTTGCTTTCCCATGTAAAGTAGACTATGCTACAGTGGGGCTTGAACTGGGAATGCCTGCTCATTGGTCAGATGCTCTACCCACTACACTATTGTTGTTCTGCTTCATTTGCATATTTCTACCATAATGTCAAACCCATGTTTCCTTCCCTCGGCCCCCGAGTTCCATGTACACAGCATCCATCCATTCTCCAGTTGCTAGCCCAGCCATACCACACCTCCAAAAATTGCCGTCTCTGCACATCTTGGTACTCCTCCAGTATACTGTCTCGACCCAAGCTTCTGCAGGCTCTTCATCCATTTAGTCCACATACGTATGAACCTTCCCTTGATCCTCCTCTGATACTAGTGGAAACATTGATGTGACTCACAATTTTTGGTTCGTCCTGCCAGAGACAGACCTGCTGTTGTGTCAGGATTACACTTAGCTGGTCTACATTGTTTCTTCCACTGGTAGCATTCTGCCAGGGGTTTGAGAAGCAGCAGTATGCTCACACACCTGGCCAGCCTCATCTCCCAGTTCTGCAGAACCGACACCCCAGGAGTGACATTCTGTACATGAAGCACTCCCACGCGCCCCCATGGCATGCACCATTTTTCATTATTCTCTTCAGTATTATGCAAGACTACTGTTCTCACAGTATGATTGGACATGCACTGTTCTTTGATACACATAGACTGCTCGAAATACTGTGATTGAGCGATGTACACATGTTTGCTGGTATTAATCTACATACTTACATTTCCTATACTGCTGAATGACTGTGCTGGATGATATGTGTGTGATAGCAGCTGAATGTGTATCTGCCATGGCTTAGTGGTAACTCACTTTGACTATAGTGTGCAGGTTCGGGGGGGGGGGTTGCAACCTGGGAGTGCAGCTTATTGTGTTAATGGGGACAACGAGGGCTGTTGGCTACAGACTGACTGAGGCACTTTAGAGCAATTGTAGGCAGGTGTGCGCTGGTTTGCACGAGGCTCAGCATTGCTGACCTCCGGTTACGGCATCTTGCACTGAGTTAGCTTCTACATTGCTTAACCAGTGTGGACATTGCTTATCACCACCCAAGCAGGCTTAAACCTGCTTACTGCCACATACCCCCATGCTACTTTATGTATTTAATCTACATGTGTTGACCAGGACAATCCGACTGGATGCTTGTCCATGTTCAGCGGTGGCCCGGAGAGTAGAGCTCCACAGTAAACCCCAGCTACTCATTACAAGTAATACAGAGGTATTCACATTCATAGAGAGTAACAGACTTAACATAGCTACGTACCATATTCTTCATGCTTAGTTTACATTCACATGTCAGTATTATACATGCTTAGGTCAGGTTTACATGTCAGGTATGACTGTTGACAAAGGTCAGTTTAAGGTGAAGTTAGATTCCAGTTTAACAGTTCTGGATAGGTTACACTCAGGTATTCGGGGTAGGTTTAGTTATTCAATACATGTGTGCTAGAGTAGAAGAGAATTGTGAAGGAGTAGATAGGCAGGTAGAGAGGGAGACATTGTAACTGTATAGTAGGCTGTTGGAATAATTGGTAGGGGAGCAATAGGGAAGGTTTGAAGGACATTGGGTTTGAAGGATGTTGGGATTTGTATGTGAGGCAGGACAAGAGGTATCGGTTTCACTAGTTGATGTAGGGGTATAGAGTGTAAGGATGGGGGAGGATTTCACCAGGTGGTGAGCATGTGCTGATCCAAGTGTGCTTGAGGTGTACTTCATGTGTTATTTACATGTGTCCCGTGGGACAGCTGAGGTAATACATGTGGGTAGGGGGTTCCAGATTCTGCCAATATAGTTGGTGAAGAGGGTGTCACCTACTTGTAACTTTAAACATTAATAGAAATGAAAAAGTGGTTGATAGGTAAGTGGTGTTAACGGGGCACAAAGAGGGAGAGATAGTAGGGGAAATAGCCAGGGATGTGCAGGAAGGCTGAAGGGAAGGTCCACAGCTGGCCATTTATTCTACAACATCTGTACATATAAACTGCATTTGGAGGTAGATTTGGACACTCACACCCCTGGGTGGGGGTAAGGACAACAATAATAACTTGTGATGACAATTAGATCGGCTTACATGCCTACAGTGGGGTGTTGTGACCATGTGTTCTTTGGTGTTATTTAATGGGTTTTGCAACCACACATCTGGTTATAATGTACTTTGCCATGTAAAATAGACTGTGCTGCAGTGGGACCCGTACTGGGAACGGCTGCTCGTTATGTGACAACTCTGCCCAATTCACACTATTGCTTACATCCACGAGGTGGTCCAAATAGAACCGCTCCAGCCAACACCTGCATGCCTCGACCAATAATTTCATACCCATAGTCCCCCCCGCCCCTCTTCTACAGCACTCATCCTTACTCTGGGTAACCACACCATTACACACTGCTCACTCTCCACTTCTCGGGACCCATCTCGTATGTTGTCTCGAGCCATGGGTTATCAGGCTTTCCCAACCTTGTAGTCCGAATACATACACACCCTGCCTTGATAAGTCATTGCATGGACAGGACTCCAATCACCAAATAATTTTTGGGGTGTCACGCAAGAGACGTTCCTGTCACTGTTTCAAGATTAGACTTAGCGGATCCACAGTGTTCGCCCCACTGGTTATATCCTGTCTGTGGTTTGAGGAGCAGTGGATTGTTTACTTTGTTTGTGTGTTTGTTTGTATGTTTGTATGTTTCCCCTTTCTGGCTGGAGGGTAATGCTACGTGTTACACGTATGTTGATTGGGCCCCTCACCCCCATTGGCATGGCCTGCGATCATATGTCATTCTTATGTGCTGTATCATATCATAGATATATATCTGTGCATATACACATACACACACACACACACATATATATATATATATATATATATATATATATGTATATATATATATATATATATATATATATATATATATATATATTGACGTATGTGTGTATATGTATGCATGTGGATGTATGGTTGTCTGCATATGTATATATCTATATGTGGGTATTTATATATATATATATATATATATATATATATATATATATATATATATATATATATATATATATATGTGCATATATGTATACATATGTACTACAGAGGGGGAGAGGAATATATCTATTTAGTTATGGGTATATAAATATATATATAATTCTGGGCCAGCATTAAGCAATTACTCCACCCAGGTCAATCCACAACACCAAACCCTCAAAATACAGACCAGAAAAATCCCATCCATACAGTTAATACCTTCAATACCTTCTTTACAGCTGCCATCCAAATACTAGCTAGTCAGTTATCATCAAATACCTTCATATTACCCTCACACTCCTCAACCCCACCTCCCTTTCATCTCAAACCTGTCTCAACCACATTTATTCAAACCCTTTTGAAGAAACTGAAACCATGCTCTCCTTCTGCAGACCTACTGCCTTCTGAATATCTACAACTATCATCCAATGTCATAGCCTATCCTATTTCCATACTGGTCAACAGGACTATTATTGAAAGTTACATCCCCACCTTATGGAAAGTCTCCCATATTATCCCCCTACATAAAGGTGGACAGGCCACAGAAATATCTAACTATCGCCCCATTGCCCTACTTTCTCCCCTAGTTAAAATCATGGATAAATGTATACATAAACAATGTCTTCACCATTTAATCGAAAACAATTTACTTTCCAACTGTCAACATGGTTTCAGACCCTCACACAGCACTACCACCGCCCTCCTGTCCTTTACTGACTACATTAACAAACAACGAAACCTGAATAATCTTTCTTCTGCTCTATTTATTGACCTGTCTAAAGCATTTGACATGGTAAACCACCAGATTCTCATAAACATGATAAAATCTCTGTCATCAGACCCACTTTCGATAAAATGGTTCCAATCCTACCTTGACAAACGTCAACAAGCAGCACTTTGGCATAATACTTTATCCTTCCATTTACCCATTACCTTAGGTGTCCCTCAGGGTTCCATATTTGGACCCCTTCTTTTTTCCATATTTATTAATGACCTTCATCTAGCTATCCCACAAGCCACATGTATTCAATATGCTGATGACTCCACACTATTATGTTCAGCTACATCCTCCCATGACCTTCATGTTCTCACCCAAAAAGTATTTAACATAGTTGAACAATGGTTCACTCAGCATTGCCTTCTTTTGAAGCCAAAGAAAACCAAACTCCTCCTCTTCACTCCCACTCTGAAGTCCTCTCCTGTTTAATTCTCAGTGACATCTATCAATGGTACTATAATATCTTCTGACTATACCACCAAACTACTAGGTGTCACCATCAACAATAATCTGAACTTCGACATCCACATCAATAATACCATAAAGACTGTCAATAAAAAAATTGGCAGTCTCTATAGGGTTACACCATTCCTTTCCCCTACTGCTAAAACTACTATTGCCCACACCCATTTGATCTCTACACTCCTTTATGCCTCTCCCATCTTTACTAATCTCTCCAAGAATAACCTCAGTAAATTGCAAATGACCTATAATAACATTGCACAATTTGCTACAGGCAACCCATTCCAAACCCATCATTGTATAAACTTAAAACAGCTAGGATGGTTAGAACTACAACAACAGATTAAATTTCACCAACTAACCATTGCCCACAGCATCCTATACAAACCTTCTAATACTCCAAGTTTATCTACCCTCATAACCCCCTATAAAAACCTAAAGTCCTTACGATCATCTCACAAACTTCTTATCCACACCTCAAAACCTAATAACAGAGCTGGGGATTCTCTCTTCTCTAATACGGTAGGTAAATCCTGGAATCTTCTCCCTAATGACATCACCTCACTCACCTCTCTATCTCTATTTAAAAACAGAATTAAACTTCTCCTCAAAACATACTGGCTATGCCCCTGCCCCAGACCAGACTAGTCATCTACCTCTACTAACTTGACTTACCTATCCACTCCCTACTATCCTCTACTACATTTTCCCACCTTATTATATTTTTCTGCTCTACCTTTTTTCACTATGTCTATCCTCTTTATATATATTTTCTTAAGCTAATCCTTTGCTACAATACTACACATCAAACTCCCTTTTTTTTCACTTCTGACTTAACCTATACTATGTCACCATACTTAAAAATAGCACTATATTATACTACATGTTCTCAGTGTTAGATCCTGCTTAACCTTTCTGCTGTAATTCATATGTTGCAAGTACTGATGATTTTCTTTCTTTTTTTTTCTTTTTTACTATGATTATTTCCTTTTATCTGTCTCTGACTTAACCTGTATTGTTGTCTAAGTTCTTTCAGTTTGCACTGTTTGTGACTTTTTACCTCAGTGTTGCATCCTTTTACAACCTCTATGCTGAAATACACGTTACCATTGTTGATGCATTTTTTTTTCCATACCAGGAAAATTGCTATTTTTACTAGAATATTAGATTTTATTTCTTATTATTTTTTTTTTGTTTGTACTTGTATTATTGTATTTGGACCATTTTTTTTGTTTGTACTTGTATTATTGTATTTGGACCATGTCTTGGAGCTTATCTCCTCGGGCCTCTACTAAAAATGGACATATATCCAGTTAGACTAGCCCGGTCAACAAATGTAAAATAAATATATATATATATATATATATATATATATATATATATATATATATATATATATATCTTCACACATACACACACACACACATACATTTGCATATTTAGCTACATTTCCTGTAATGTAGACTGGTATTGCTGGATACTATGTTTCGAATGCATACTGGCCAACCTTGTGTGCCACGTATGCTTTGCGATAACTACAAATAATACTGTTAGTGTAAACAAAGTCACATGTGAAATCTATTGTTAGTACCAGGGAAACATTCGCCCCATGCAGGACAACCCAAAAATTGGGTATTCTACTTTTGTCTAAAACCAGAGCTGCAAAGGTACCCATGGCTATGTGCATGGACTACAGCATGTGGCAGACCTAGGATACTTGGGTCGGGACAACATGCAGGATGGGTCCCAAGGGGGGGGGAGTGGAGGGTGGGCAATGTGTGGTGGTGTGGTAGCTACGGACCAGTAACCATGGAAGGGATGGTGGCTGCGTGTGTACAGCGAGGGGGGGACTGTGGGTAATGAATTTATGGATCGAGAATGGCCTGAGTTGGATGGGCCTGTACTAGTCGGCCCGCCTAGTGGTGGCGGAGAGGGGAATGTGACATCAACATGTGAAACATAAAAGGAGACTAATTTAAATCCCTATTTAAATGAAACACTTACAATAAAATGAGCTTGGTAGTATATTGCAGACCAGACGTGTTTGGCTGGGAGGTGTATGCCGATTCGTACGAGACGTAAATTGTTTGGGGCCTCTCATGCCCATTAACGGTGCATGTGGACACATATGTTTTTGTTAATCTACCATTGCTATCTACAGATGTCTGGCCATATATACCTATATGGGTATATATATTTGCTTACATATTTATACCTATGTCCGTATATACCTACGGAGATATATATCTTGTGTAGATATATGTAAATAGCTGTGTATATGTGGACATATAGGTGTTGACATATATATGTGTAGATGTCAGCATTTGCATGTATATATGTTCATATATTTGTATATATATATATATATATATATATATATATATATATTTCTGGATATTTATATATATATATATATATATATATATATATATATATATATATATATATATATATATGTAACTACATATATAGATATGTTGTGATAGCAATATATGTACACACACATATACATCTAGATGTAGATATACATTATCTGTACTGTTGCATGACTGGGCTGGAGTTATGTTTCTGACAACATACAATTTATGCATATCTGTCATGGCTTAGTGGTAAACCATTTTGTGTATGGTGTGCTTGGTCCTTGGTTCGATTATTGCAGTGGCTGTTTATTTTGTTGCTGTGCAGAACACCGGCTATTGGATGCAGAGTGATTAAGGCACTTTAAAGCAGTTGTAAGTCAGTTTGCATGGGTTAGCATGGAGGTAAGCACTGCTAACTTCTGGTCACAGTTTCTTACACCCAGTTAGCTTCTCCTTTGCTTAATCTGTGTAGGCAGTGCTTAACCCCACACAAACACACTTGCGCACACTTACTAGTGCTTACATATGCTTACTACTGCTTATCTGTGCTTACACCTGCTTACCGCTGCCTTATTCATTATGATACTGACTCTTCACATGTGCATTTCCTGCAGTACTCCAGTTCATAAATATATGTTATTTAGTGGGTTTTGCAATACAAATATTGTGTATACCATGCTTTGCCATGTAAAATAGACTGTGCTACAGTGGGACTCAAACTGGGAATGCCTGCTTGTTAGGCGAATGCTCTGCCCACTACATTATTGCTGAGATGCTTCATTTGCATATATCTTCCTTGTTATCCTCTTCAGCCTTTTAAGGTGCTTTAACCATAGCTAAGCAATGGGCACACCCACGCACCTAGGGTTAGCTGTACTCGGAGTTTTAGAAAACAATACAGTGGTTTCTTCTTTTGATTTTTGTGTCCTGTTGCTCTTGTACACATGGGGGACTGTTGGTGGGGATATGTGGACACCTCTGAGCAGTCTCGCTCATTTATTTCCATTTTCTGCTGTTCAACATTGCAGGGACGTGTTTATTCTGAGAGCTCTGCTCTCAGACATGCCCCCTCTAATCGTACACACTCTGTGTAAGCCTGGGAGCTCGGGCAGCACGCCTTCATTAATATGCATGGCGCGGTGCCATCCTGCTCCTAAACAGGCACTTCTGTGCAGGATTAGCCTAGTCCTGCATGGAAGATAAGTGAATCTGGGGGATTATATACTTACCAGCCTTTGATACTTGTTTTCACAGAAAGGAGTAACCATTTTCGACTTGACCATGGAAAAAACTACCAGTTCCACAGCCAGTCCTTCTTCTGCCACAAAAAAAAGTTAAGTAAACAGTATTTGTCACCACAGCAGGCTAGCAATTTATCTCAGCTGCTGGAGGTGTGTGACTGCAGTATCCATAACTTGTTCCTCAGACCAATCATTTTTTAACACTGATCCCTCTGGTATAGCACCTACACACACTGGGAGCCATCTATAGATGTTGTGATCCTCTCAATGTGCAATGGACAACCACTCTTGTCAGTCCTGGGAGAGGGAACAGGGAAGGGTTTCCTGTTTAGTCAGAATGTTGTGCTTATCCTTGGGGAAGCTGCTGCTGCCATTAATAACACTGTTTGTTCCATTTTTCCTGATGAAAATAAACAGAAAACTAAACATGTATCTACTGTTCCTCAAACTACCTTAGATAGAAGTAGTTTACTGGGTCTGTCTGGGGATTTAAATCAATATATTGATCCATTTTATAAGGCGGTTTCTGGTAAAAGAAAATGGGATACATCTTTTCCCACAGAGATTCAAGGTTCTGAATTGGGAAAGGAGGATGAAGGGACAAATGCAGGCTTTTCGCTTCAGTTTTCTGATTCAGACTCAGAGGAGAGCTCAGTTTCTGCTTGGGGGTCTCTTTCTATCAGTCTATTTACAAAATGTGTCCGTGTTTTCAGTGGGAGAACATTGAGGATTCTCAATATTTCAAAGAATCCCGAGTTGTTACAGAAGGAATTTCCAGAACTTTCACACATTCCCCAGTTCTGTCAGCTCTGGAGGATGTGATTGTCAGTGCCTGCAATTTTTCCTGATAGTCTGTCTCCTGTCCCTAAAAAGGCAGATAGAACATATAGAGTTCCTAAATCCTTTAGGTCTTTATACACCGTTCCCAAACCTGACCTAGTAACTATAGCTTTACTTAATCCTACTGCCACTAAACATTTGGTTAATTCCAGCCCTACTCTTTCTGACAAGGATAGGAAAATTATTGATAAGTATGGGAAAAAGTGTATGCTTCTGCAACTTGGATTTTCAGAATTTTGAATTGTCAGGCTCATATGAATGCATGGGGAATGCTTTGTCTGCAGTTTCTTTATGAGACAAAAAAACTGCTTTCATTAGTTTAGTTTCTTCCATTGTACAAGTCAACACTCATTGATAACAGTGTATGTATATGACTCAGATGATATTTCTTCCAGGGATATGACCAGTGGTACTATTTTTAGGAGATTTGCCTGGTTGTGTTCTCAGAACCTTCCAGATTGTGTGAAAAATTAGATTTTAAATTATCCTTTGGATGCAGATTTAGTTTTTGTTCCTGTGTTGCAGAGGTTATCAAAAGATGTGATGAAAGGGGTATGTTTATACTTGGAATCTTTATGATTCTTCACCTCTCCTTTCCCAAATTTTCTAAGGGATCCTCTAACCCCTCATTCAGTTTTTGCAAAAACAAAATAAACAGTCTTAACAAAATGCTGTTAAACATATGTTTAAAAAAGTGGTGGAATGGTCCAAAAGGAATTTAGGAACCCTCTAAAACCAAGGACAGTCCAACAAGGCAGAATGACTATTTAAAGGACTTTCTTCCCCCCTCCCACCCTGACAGTCCCTTTTCACATTCAAAAAGTCATATCTCCATTTTTCTCTTTGGCAACAGATAGTTTCAGACAAATGGATTCTGAAGATCATTCATCAAGGGTACAGAGTACAGTGGGAAGAAATCCCTCCTTTTCAGGGGGTGATTCTTTATTTACCATACTAGACTCTTTTATTTCCCCATACTTCAGCATGGGCTATCCCATGGAGTGATAGCAAAAGTTTTTTTATTCAAGGATGTGTTTAGTGCCAAAGAAACAAAATGCATTGAGACAAGTTCTGGATCTTTCCTTCCTAAAACTGTTTGTTCATTGGTTTGTAGGTGAATACTAGGCTAACTGCAATGAAATGTCATTTTAAGCTTAGCCAATAAACATTGATTATAGTTAAACCTTGTACCTTGTGCTCATGAGGTGAACATTTTAACTATTTTTTCCATATCCTCCCAACTTGTGATAGTGCCCAAGTTCAAAATTATGTCACTTCACAACCTGCTACATATTCTTCCTCATACAAGTTTCCTGGTAACACTAGCTTTAAAATATGTTTATCATCACATCCTTATTCATCCAGACTTCCTGTGTTTCTTAAGGTTTTGTGTGTCTGGATAACATTATTAGTTCTCTGCCTTACCCTTTCTACTATCCACTGCACTAAAAGTGTTCACAAATTATCTAGCTCCAGTTATCACTGCAGACTACAGGGTAGCTATTTTTTTTCTATAGTTAGACAACTTGCTTATCTTTACAGAGTTTTTTTCAATGTGAGAGAAATCTCTAATTTGTATGAAAGATTTCTCACACAAGCTGGGATTCCAAGTGAACATTCAAAAGTCTTTTTGACTCCTTCATGCAGGATTGTGTTTCTGTGGTGTCAGCTAGACACTTCAGTTCAAAGAGCTTTTCTTCCACAGGAAAAAAAAATAGATCTATATTTATATCTATTTCTAAGGTTTTCTACTCAGACTTTGGTCACTACAATGCAATATATCAAGATTTTGGGCCTTGAGGCATCTATCATTCTCATGATGCCCCTGGAAAGACTCCACATAAGAAAGATACAATGGTATCTGAAGTCTCTTTGATCCCAGCACCAGGTGCATGGGACTCCAAGAACAGACACAAGCACATAAATATAAAATTGATGCTTGTCCTGATGAACATACTCAACCCTCTGAATCATCTATGGTCCCCTGCACCTCTTCAGGTTGTTGCAGGCAATTCCACAGTCATGGTACATCAACAAACAAGGGTGAACCAGGTTGTACCGCCTTTGCAGACTAACCACTTTAGACTGGGACATAGCTTGACAGCACAATCTCACTCTACAGACATCCTACATTCTGTCAGAGCAAAACTGTGTGGCAGGCAAGCTGAGCAGTATAAGGACAGACCCTCATGAATGGAAACTAGACCAAGGAATCTTTAAAGATTTGATACATATGTGGGGAGTTCCAAAAGTATACCTGTTCACCTCCTTTCTAAAAATCAGCTGAGAAGTTTCTGCTCCAGGACTACATGCAAGAAGACCTGGAAGACAGATGCATTTTCCTTTCCTTGGACAGAAATGTTCTGTAAGCCTTTCCATTCTTTTCACTAATATCCAGGGTACATCTGAAGATCCAGAAGGAATCCTCAAAAATCATTGTGGTGACTCTCTTTTGGCCCAGGCAACAGTGGTTCTCCCTTCTTTTGGAAATGGCCAGGGGCAATTACCGCAAGCTTCCTCACAGAATGGATTTAGTCATGCAAGATCAGGAATGTCTGATACATTCTGACCTTAATCAGCTTCAAGTGACTACCAGGGTGATAGGATTTAAATTCCCTTTAGGCACCTGTTTGTGGATAGCAAGCATCAGGTAGTAATGGAAGCAAGAAAGCTTGCTACTAGAAAATCATATATTAGCAAATGGAAAACATTTTCTAGTTGACATCAACAACATTGCCAGCAGCCATTCAGAGCCTGTTGCTCTCTGATATTACAATATTTGTTTGCGATATTATCCTATGGTCTTTCTTACTCCTACATTAAAGTTAATTTATCAGCCGTTCCACACCATTTCATCATCTCTGCCTATGGGTCTTGCTCTTTCCATGGATTCTGATGTCAAAATGTTTTTGGAAAGGGCTTTGCATAAGAGGCCTCCAAGGAAATTACCAGCCCTTCCTTAGTATTTTAATTTTGCATTAGAAAAGCTAACACTTGCTCTATTTGAACCAGCTAATCTGGCTGAGTTGAGGTTCTTAAGATGGAAAACAATTTTACTGATTGTTGTGACCTCTGCAAGAAGACTATCTGAGTTTGAGAACTAATCCTTCTTTTATGCATAAAGTGGTATCCAAATTTACATTAAGCCAAAACTATTCATCTCCCCATTTTCTTTCCTAAACAAAAAAATGTGACAGAAAGGACACTCCATACTTCAGATGTCTACAGACAGAACTAAATATTTCATATATTTGGCATTTCCTGCAAAGGTAAGAAGAAGGGAAAGCCTTTCTCAAAACAACCTGCTTCCAAATGGTTATCTCAGGCTATTATCTTTTGTTATACTCTTCACAGCAAAAAACATTTAAAGCAGGGTCAAGGCTCACTCTGCCAAGGTCTTGGCTTCATCTATGGCATTTTGGAAAGGGTTGGATTCTAGAAATATTCAAGAAACAGCAACTTGGTCCTCTATACATATGTTACAAAGCATTGTTACTTGATTCTATCTCTAGTCTACATCAGTTTTTGCTGGAACCTTTCTTGCTAGACTCCTGGAACCTTCCCTTTCCATCTCACAAATATAATAGCTATGGTAAACTACCCATGCAGGTGCAACATACACTACTGCAACATTGATTAATATGATACACATAGTCCAGTTGTATAAATAAATTTACCATAACAGTAGATGTACAAATAATTGCTCCTGCAGTAGCTGCTCCCTCCATCTCTCCTTTATTTTGTGTGTGTGTGTGTGTGTGTTTGTGTGTGTGTGTGTGTGTGTGTGTGTGTGTGTGTGTGTGTGTGTGTGTGTGTGTGTGTGTGTGTGTGTGGGGGTCTATATTAGAACATCGACTTTTTAAAATGTTGAATGTTCTAATGTCGACCCCTATTCAGTGAACACTAACAACATCAAACATGCAGAACAGCGAATTTTTTCCAAGGGAAAAAATTTACTGTTCCGACACACATACACACAACACAAACACACCAAACAAACAGCAATCCACACACATACACCTAAAATCCTACATCTAACCCTACACTAAACTGTACACACACCACTAGCTATCCACTTACCTTAACCCAAACCCTAACCCTAAGGTCCATCACTATCACACACTCACCTCACCCATGCCCTAACCCTAAATCACCCACCCTGCCCTAACCCTCATGTCCACACAACCGCACACATACCTGACCTGCGCCCTAACCCTAACTCACCTACCCTGCACCCTAACCCTCACATCCACACAATCACACACTTACCTGATCCCGACCCCTAACTTTCCTCCACAGTGCTGAACATAGCAAAGCCACAGGAACAGCCAACCAAATTCATTCCCTAGGAAGAAATTGGGTGGTCCGCAGCTTCACTATTTTCAGCGTTCGCTGAATAGGGGTTGATATTAGAACATTCAAAGTTGTGAAACTTCGATGTTCTAATATAGACCCATGTGTGTGTGTGTGTGTGTGTGTGTGTATGTGTGCGTGTGTGTGTGTGTGTGTGTGTGTGTGTGTGTGTGTGTGTGTGTGTGTGTGTGTTTGTGTGTGTGTGTGTGTGTTTTGTTTATGTCAGGCAGTGGACACTTATTTTTTGTTGTTCCTAGCATTGTCCTGTCAGGGCTCAGACTCCATCTCTCTGTTGGCATGAAACCTCTGATTGGCACTCAAACTTGTCCTTTTATTCAGCCCAGCTTAAGCTGACTGACAGTTTGAGTGTGTGGAAGGTGCTCTGAAGCGTTGGAAGCTGGCTGGCTGTTATATCCCTGGCAGGATATAACCCATATTGCTAAAGCTACTGCAGCAGTGATCATTTCAATATCTACTGTTATGGTAAGTTGGCTATACTTACTTTCTGTAGTTTTTTCTAGATGGCACATACCCAGGATTTCTATTGATTTTTTTTATTTATTTTTATTTTACAAGTTGGTAACTGGCTAAGCGAGCTGCTAGTTTGACCCTTTTCAATCTTGATACCGGTACATGAGTTCAATAAAAAATACATTACAGTAAGAGTATGACATAAGTATAACATTCAGCATGTGGAAACTAGAATGATTGAACACAGAAATAGTTAATTCCACCAGCTCATGTATATAAGAGTTGAAATAGCATAAATAGATACTGAATAGTTCAACAATTCCCATTTCACTGCAATGCATCTATGGTCTTATAAGCACTTTTCTGTTTAGATTGCCTCAGCAAAACAAAAGCTAACATCACTGCATACAGATTTTAAGCAATATGATAGAACGAGTATATGCTATTAAAATATTGTCAGAATGCAGAGGGTCGGGTGTTCATTTTGGTCATGCAGAGTTTAATGAAAAGAAACTATGGGAAGGTTTATCCATCTTTTCAGATTGCTGATTATTTTGGCTTGCACTCAAAGAACGTCTCTCAAATTATCACATTTCATTGGAAATCCATTACCAAAGTATGTCAATATATCATTAGGCAAAGTCATACATCTCAACCTCTTACAGCAAGAAATCTGGTCAAACCTATAAATAATGAGGGGGGGAGGCAAAGGCCCAAAAATAGGTACAGATGTTAAATATTGCCTTGCAAACTTAGAAGGTTGATAGAATAACAGGTTTTCCATTGACATGAATTTTCTGAAGGGTATAAAGTCTGAAACTCAAAAGTCTATTTTCTAACTTCAATCATCATTGATTTTCAAATTATTTTCCAAAAAAACACAATTTTATGAGAAATAGACCAAAAATATGAAGCAAAAATCTATACATGCTATGAAAATCTGGACTGTTGAGATGTATGGGCAAAATAACTCTCAGTATTTAGATTTCAGATTTATGTGTTCCTGCATGTTAGAAGTATTAACATTTTCAAGTTAATTTTAAGGTTGGGCTGAGTTCAAACAAGTACTACTCCTGGTGCAATTTTTAATACAGTAAATTTTTCTCAGGCTTAAAGTAAACTTCCCAAATGGCAATGGTTCTCTGGAGTCAACTGAGTATGTCCAAGACAGAGGAAAAAGTTATACAGCAAAGAGAAGCACAGCTCTCTGACTCAGATTTTCAGGAAACAGGAGTGCCATTATGCTTAATATTAAATATGTTTGCTTTTTAAATTTTATAACACCACAAACAGCCATTACAACATGATGCTATATCTTTCTTAGCCAGACCATTCTTCAGGGTCGACTACCTTTTGCGGTTATGGTATGTATATGAACATTTCTGTATCTACACTCCTGTAGAAGGAAAGTTCTGCAGCCAGCCAATGTTATGAATGGCTAACCTTAGTGACTGCAGCTGTTGGAAAAGGTCCTGCAATGACAAAGCCTGAATTCCATTGCCAGAACAACATGCCTTCTATTTGATTGTATGTTTAAGGTTATAAGGAAATACTATTAATTATGTTTAGGTACTTAATAGCATCAATCCATTTTATTTCTTCAGCATAATGCCATTTGATATTGAAGTAAGAAATGTGAATACTGTAACAGTGGTGGCAACAAACAATACATACCTGCTCTTGTTATCATTTAACAGCATATGGCATTCTTTGAAGCAGTTTCTAAGTAGGGACATTTTAGCCTGAATTATGCCCTTGTGATAAGATGAAATGAACATAACAAAATTGTGCCATCTGTACATTGAAGAGTTGGAAGATCTCTACAATGCATAGAAAGGATGTTTACAAGATTATTAACATGGCCTGACTAATAGTTGAGTCACTATGGATTCTTTTTTGTGAACTGAGCTCTGTATAATATTCAAACATCATTTTTATCTTCTGTTTCTGACTTTAGTGACTAACAAGCCAGTCAACTATTTTATTTTGTGGATTTAATGAGGCCAACTTGATTATGGGGTGCTCATGCCTTGCGATGCCAAAATAAATCTAGAGTGGAGACTGCTAATATTGTTCCTTCATTTTTGTCTTCTTGAATGAAATCTACTACAGGAATAGAGACATATTTACAGAAATGCCTTTACTGAACCATTGTTGAGAGTGACAGTAACAGTGTGAAATTCTAAAAAATTTGTGTTAATTGTTGATGTCCAGCAGAGCAACAAAAACATTCGGACTATATTATAATCAACAGCTGTTGTAAACTTGATCACAGCACTGCACCACTGAGTCAGAGAGACCAATCAGTAACTCTCTATAGGTGCACAACACACCTCATAACACCTTGTGCCTGGGACAGCTGTCCCTTTTGCCTCATACTTACTACCTTTAAAAAAAATAGAACATATATCATTACCAAAACTCTGTGGATTAGAGCCACAATTATACTTAGCAAAAAAAAAAAAAAAGTTAGCATTTGCTGCTGTCATTAAAGTTTCCCTATTGATTTTTCGACAGCTTAGATTGCCGAATGCATATTCATCAACACCTAAGCGTCGAACGCTTAAAATAGAGAACGGCTGGGAAAGAATTTGTCTGGCCATTCTCAGATTTGCCCTTTCCCCAATGTAGAGCGGTCTCGGAGTTGATATATTTAGTTGGAGGGGTGTGGGGGACGAAAGCCCTCCACTATGTTTGCTTATGCTTGTTTATTTTGTTTGCAGATGACCAAGTGAATTTTTTCCCTATGAAAGAGTTTGGTGAGTTGACCATTTGCTGTTTTTAGTTTTCGACGCTTAGGTGTTGATGATTTTGGATATGACAAACTAAGCTGTCAATGTTATGATATAGATGCTCATTAGAAAGACGTATGTGCAGTAGGCTTTAATCAAAGTTGATGCTGCTGTTGCCAGACCTCTGCCAAGAAGAATGTTTTTTATTCACTTTGTAACTTAGTATAGACTGCATGACACAGAATATTGTACAGAAAAAAAGTAAACAGGGAAAAAGTAGAGTAAATATGCAACTTCTCCCACCCTCAGCTGAGACCCAGGGTAAGTGTGGAAACTTTTTGAAAAAAGAAAAGAAAATGTACTGCTTAATTTGATGAAACATCTGTCTTGTGTACGGGCATGTCAGTAATACTGTATGACTGTGATGTCTGCAGTATCCAGCTATGGACTTTGCACAATAATGTGCATCAAGTATTGTACTTTCCTGCACATATATGGAACCTTAACTACATTAAAAATGTGCAAAGGCCAATGCACAGTCATTTATCAATGGTGAAGGTGGGGGAGAATACACGAGGGCAAGCCAAACACCAAAAGATGTGAGTGTGAATTATTGAATTGTATATTGTCTACATGAAAGTCCTACTGTATACCCACCAGTGCTGTTCTCCATGTCAGAGCCAACAGCAACACACTAAATAATTAAAAACATTAAGGTCCATATTAGTACACAAAAGTAAATACTGCCCCCCCCCCCACAAGAAAAAGTAAATGGGAATTAAAAACAAGTGTAAAGGTCATGTAAGGAGGACAACAGCTGTGTAACTGAGTAATACATAGCAGTATTGACCAAAGCAATGTACACTTTTCCAGTACAAATGGGTAAATGTGTTCTTGGCCATCCATGTGTGAGAAGGATGGTGAGTTATATATCATAGGCTTAACACAATTGTGGACTACAATAATCAAACCACTGACCTTGCTTGAAAGTGATATAACACTCTTCTACACTCTTCTGCAATAACTTACCAGATGGGTGTAGAAAATGTTCCATAATGTCATGACACATTCTCACAAAGTTTTGTACCGTAACACATAACTGATATACATGCCTATGCCACCATTGAGGGACAAACAATGTATACACTAAACTATGGCTGTATTGTGAAATGCAGTCCATCACTAAAGTTGAAATATGTCATTCTGTAAAAACAGCAACTTATGTCTGTATCAAGTTATATATGACACTATAAACATATTTAAAAAAGCAATTAGCAGCATACAGCTCTCTTGATAAACAGTCTCCCAAACACGATACACATTTCCTTGCTTAGACAATTATAATATAGTGCAGATTCAGCCCTGTGAGAACTGTGAATATCAAATGAGGTGTGAACTCAGTAGCATTCATAAATTCCAAAATTTGCACTAAGTGCAAGGAATGTACACATTCCCCCGGATTCACGAATCCTCAGTGTAAGACTAAATAAGCCTTACTCGGAGGCTGCAGTTGAACGCTATGACATCAGCATGCCATGAATATTCATGAGGGCACACTGACTCAACCCCGCAGGCAAGTAGGGGGCGTGTCCGACTGCCGAACAGTGTAAAGGTCCACGCAAGTGTCTGAAATGCAAAATGTCAACACACAAGAGCGAGTCCGCTCAAATGTCCATGTACCCAGCACCACACTCCCTGACATTGTAAACCCCCTGCACAGTTATAAAAAGTAAAACATTAATTTTGTTTTTTCTAATTCCCGATATAGCTGCCCGTATTGCGCTTGTGTGCGCGGGTGTGCCCATTGCTTAGCTGCAGTTAGCAATCTCGACATGGAAGAGAATAATAAGTAATGTGTATGCAAATTACACCAAATAGTAATAGCGTAGTGGTAGAGCATTCACACAAAGAGGAGGCATTCACGGTTCGAATCCCACCACTCCCCTTCCTATTTTATATTCAAAATGAGTATATGAAATAAGTCCTGACAGATATGATAAAACTTTTACTAAAAAGTATTGAAATGGCCTATGTATCAGTGAACAAAATGTAAAGTTATAAAGGAACCTGACATATAATTGTCCGCAGTTAAGCAGTGCTTTACCCAACGCAATGTATTTGCCAATAGCTAAATCGCGCTTTACCCAGCGCGATGTAGTTGCCCATAGCTAAATCGCGCTTTACCCAGTGCAATGTAGTTGCCCATAGCTAAATCGTGCTTTACCCAGTGCAATCGGTTTGCGTGGAAGTTTGCGCTGCGCCACCCAGCGCACCGTCGGGCAACGTGAGTAACGTAGAGCAAAGTTGCTTAAACACAGCCATGCCCCCTAACCTGTCTGGACAGTAGTAAAATAAAAAGCGATGATAAGGTTTGAACCCAGGACACTGTGCACCATAATCAAAGTACTGAACCACTAAGCCACGGCAGCTTAGGATCAACATCCACTGTTAACATATATATATATAGTAATAAATGTTAGATTAACCATTGCTAAACAGGTCTGCAGTCAGCCGAGAATATTCAAAAACAGCCAATCACAGAAAAGTGTGGGAAATGCGGCATATTCAAGCTGCATAGGTGGGAATACTCACCATAACTGATTGTAGCTCCCATCTGCAGTTAGAATGTCTGGTGCTGGAGAGGGTACACGCTTTAGAGTGCAATGCTGGGTCATCAAGGAGTCAAGATACATGGTTTGGCTCCTAGTCTATCGGCATGAGACTCGACTCCTGCAGGGCCAGTTCCAAGGAATGGAGTATAAGGCAGAGGCTTGGAACCGGTTGACTCATGAACTCACCAGTGCCACAGGCATCCCTCGGACTGGTGAGCAGGTCCGTCACCACCATGCAGACCTGAAGAGATGGAAGCAAGACCTTCTGAACCAGTGGATCCAGGAGGCCCGTCATATGCATGATGCCCCACTATTAAGTAGGTAGCCATGGAATGCAGTATGTAAGACAAGCTAATATAGTCTAAATAATGGATAGGTATGTCTCAATATCCCTTCATTTACTCCACAGCTGTAGGTGCTCATGCTATGAATCAGCAAGCCTATGCAGATAGGCTGCTAAGGCTGTGCCACCAGGCAGGTTAGTAAATATTCTGCATGTATTGTTACATGATATATGTGAGTGAGCATGACAAAAGTGTTTTAGCCCAGTAATACAGCAATAAAATTTCCTGAATAAATCCTCTGCATGTACTGTTATATAACAAACATCAGTGAGCCAGAAATAGAGTGTACTAACCCAGCAATCAAGGTAAAATAAGTGTGGAATACTATCTCTGCATGTACTGTCATAACATATAAGTGAGCAGGCCTGAAAAAGAGTGTTGTAACCTATCAAGAAAGGTATACTATGTCCTGAATATGTCTTTTGTATGCACTGTAATATCAAGTAAAGGAGAGAGCCTGTAGAAAAGAGTGTTCAATGTAATTAATAAATGTATAAAACCTGGAGTGTGTCTGTGTCACTTACTTTGAAATGTTGTTGCACCCTTGCAATAAATAAATAGTACTGTTGTATTAGGTGCTGTCAACCCACAGTTGTGCAGTCCCATAAGAAGTGGATGAAGGAAGTGGCAGTAGCTGTGAAGCATAAAACATTTATTCCCTGAATAAATCCTCTGCATGTACTGTTACATATCATAAGTCAGATAGTCAGGAATAGAGTATAGTAACCCATGAATAAAGCAAAAATATGCCTGGAATACTATCTCTGCATACACTGTCATAGAAAATAAGTGAGTGAGCCTGAAAAACAGTCTTGTAACCTATCAATAAAGGTATAATATGTCCTGAATAGGTCTACTGTATGCAGTGTAATATCAAATAAAGGAGAGAGCCTGTATAAAAGAGTTTTAATGTAAATAAGAAAGGTATAATACTTGCAGTGTGTATGTGTCAGTTACTCAGAAATGCTGTTGTACCCTTGCATTAAAGAAATATTACTGTTGTATTAAGTGCTGACAACCCCCAGTGGTGCAGTCCCATATAAAGTGGATGAAGGAAGTACCAGTAGCTGTGAAGCATGTAACAGTCCTCAACGGTTGTTAAATGGCTGACATGCATAGGTAAATTTGGCACACGAGTAGCCTGTCAAGGTGTTCCCCAGAAATGTTAGTGTGCTACCCGAAAAGTAGGGTTGTATAGAAAATCAAGTGAAAAAATCATTTGAACACATCCAGATGTGCAGATACATAAAAATGTAAATAAAATACAAGTATGCACCAGTAACATCTGCATCTTGGACAGTTACTATGTCAGATATAGGTCAGGTATATAATGAAGTAGTCAAACCCAAAATGCAATCAAATGCATGTTGCCTAGTGTAATAATACATGTAGGGGATGTACACCTGCAGTCAATAGGAATGTAGTGTACAGTTAAAGTACTAATAAGATGTTAATGGAATTTTCTTTTTACACCCTACTCCATGTGCATAAACAATGCAATTCCACACCTCAATGTGTATGTCTAATCTCATAACATTTGTTGGGACATATGTCCTATTGTTATATAAAATCTGCATTTACTTTGATGCATGTCCCCTGTTAAAACACCACAATCTTGGTGGCCTGCTGCCACCAATCATCCCTGCATGCTGTTGTAATGTCCACTGTCATTCAATACATGCATGTGTTATGCTTGCTGTTCAACTGTTGTAACCCTGGTGTGTTGGGTTAATGGGAATATTACTGCATGCTGTTACAACTAACTTGGAATTCTGTTGTCTATGTTGTAATTAAACACACCTAATCACAGAACATATGGGAAGGCCAGTCCCAGCGGACCCACCTGTCCCTCCTCAGCTGGCAGTTGCACCTGGCACCAGCAGGTCTGGTGCCCAGCCCGGGCTACCCTCCTCCGTTGGTCCTGTGCCACCTTCGGGTGAAAGTGCTGCAGGGGATGGGGCTCACCCCCCTACAAGCATGGGTGGAGAAGGGCCTCCTGTCACACTCCGAATGGTCCGGGTTGTGGTGTGTAGGGAGATCCAGCGTTTAGTCGCTGATCCCCTATGCCAGCTCGAGGCGAGAGTGGCGTGACTCATGGGTGAGCCTGCCCCTCCTATGCAGCCCCCAGCACAGCGGCCCTCGGGTCTGTGAAGGTCCAGTGGTGACTGCTCATGGGTGGGGATCTCAGTCCCACTGTTACCATCTGTGGGATCATGGGCTTGCGATTTCCAAACATCGATCCCCGTCAATTGTGTTCACCCACCCCATGTGTCATACTCCGCCCCTGTATGTGTCTTGTTTGTCTTGTCTGTTTACCTACCCAACCTACCTCCCCAAATATACCTACTTCCTCTATCTCACTTTCCATTCTCCCCTGAAAAAAAAAGGGCAATCTGTACCCGCAAAAAAATTACGCCCCATACATAGCTGCCCATTTCGCACACATGTCCACTGGACATGTAAACTGATAATTATAATTGGCAGTAAAACATACTTTGTTGTCCTCACCCCTCTCTCAGGGGTGGAAGGTTTCAAATTTCACTCCAAATTTGTTACATATGCACAGCTGTTGCTGTTAAAGAAATGGGCAGCTATGGACCTTCCCTACACCCTTCCTGCACATCCCGAGCTTGTGTACCTACTGTCTTTCCCTCTTTGTGACCCCTTTTTCACCACTTTCCTATCTCCCCATTTTCTTTTCTTTCAAAAAAATTAGCACGGGGGTTAGCGGGAGTAAACACTTTTAAGTAGTAGTAAGTGGGTTTAAGCGAGTGTGTGCATGTGTGCGCTTAGCTAAGCATCGCTAAGCATTGCGCAAACCCACACAAACCCACGCAAACCCATGCAAACCTGCTTACAACTGCTTAAAAGTGCCTTAGTCACTCTATGTCAGGGCCCTTGTTCTGCTCAGCAGCAAAATAAAATGTCTCTGTCAGTCTCGAACCCCAGAAATTGGAGACATTAGACTGCATGTGGTACCACTAAGCCACAACAGATATACAATAACTTGGTGCTGCAAAAAATATATCATGCATTACAATGAGTGAGTGTAAAGGAAAAATAGGAAGGCCATAACACAAAGCCTGTTCTGTGGATCTTTACCAGCAATTGTTGTCGGATTGCATTACATGAGTGTGATGTGAGAAGCAGCCAATCAAGCAGAAAATAATGTTACAGAGAAACTTTACAACCCCCACACAGTATTATAGCAGGACAAACACTGGCATATCTGAGTAGGGCAGAGGCCATACCTCCTAACTCAGTCAACTTTCCAGGAATGTCCCTGATTGTGAAACATATTTTAGCTGTATCCCTCAGAATCCCTCAGAAAAGTACTGACGTCAGTCAGAAAGGTGGGCTATTACACAATGAATATTGACAATAATAACAGTAGACACTGCTTGTATGTCATGACAGCAGTACTAATCCATATGCACTGCTTCACTGAAGTATACACCTACTGTCCCTATTATGTGTAAGGTGTACCTCACTTTCAACTACCTATCCCTGACTCCATGCAAAGATGTATCTGAGTGTTCCATAGGCCAAGCAGAGGCACAAACACACAGGCTTATAGGCTATACTGCTGTTACACACTCTGCAAATAGCTTTGTTAGGACCTCCCCAAGCATACCCTTATGTAGGAGTATAACACAGAAATACCAATGGATGTAGCCATGTACAGGTAGTAACTGACTGTAACAATGCCATTGTAACAGTGCTGAAAACACCTGTGAGTTGCACAGACAAAGAATAACAGTGTAACCTCTGGCTACCATCTGGGTAGGTTCACAGTTGGGAACTATGCAGACAGATGGCCTGCCCTGATAAACCCACAGGTACACACCAATCCTGCAAGTCAAGTAAGATAATATTCACACATTAATACATAATGCTTTCTGTATGTAAGCACCCCCCCCCCAATTAAAAGATACTTGTCTGTTTAGGGTCTACCAAGTGTGTAGGTAGGCATACTCAGTACAGGAATTGTCCAGTTGTCCTGCGAACCCTGTGCTAATGTCAGCACTAAAAAACAGAAACCCTGCAGAAGTCAGTACATTAATATTCCCAGTATAACAGTTCACAAACAGTTCATGTGCCAAGATAATATGTCTCAATAACAACATTTGTATGGCAGTTAATTATATGAGTAGAAAATAAACTACATAGTCACATAAATGTTGTGTAATAATTTGTAGTGGTGAGTAAAACTCTACACTGATAGCTCAGTATTGGAAGTGGCAACAGTCAGGTCTGAGTACAACATGTACATCACTGTCTACACCTCTAGCTTCATTTATAAGACGTATACCAACCTTCTGACTTACACAATAGTCCAGAGCAAACAAGCATGGGCCCCACTTTGGAAATCTGAAAGGGCTACGCCTACATACCTTAGCAATTTATAGCATTGGGTTGCTATGACAGTGAGTACTGCAATTACCACTCAGCAGGCTGTATGCATTTACCAAATGGTGGGCAACAATTGGTGCAGAGGGCATCACATGCACATGTGCAGATACCTATAAAAGCAGATAGTACTTGCTATCCCCACATGCAATCATTACATTGCATGTTCCAGATAATGAACAACTCCAAGCAGGAAAAAAATAATAAAAAAATAAAAAGCAAACAACAGTACGTTTCTATACCAAATAAAAACAAAAACACCAAAGCATACACAGACAGACCTGGAAGGGACTTACAGGTATGTAACAGTTTGTAGTTACCAGCAAGTAGTAGATGGTTATGGTTAGTACTGTATATCCTCTGATACATGAATATGTGGCAGCAGTAGGTATGTATGCACTGATGCCATGCATAAGTATTGCCATGGAGAAATTGTTGTGTAGCTGTGTGCAGTGGGACATAAGCGTGACATTTGTAGCTCAGCAGTACATGTCAAACACCTGAACATATTATCTATGGTCTGTACAGTACTGCGTTTAATGGCAGTTTGGGGAAGTACTGCAAACACCTATGTAAACTTGGATGCCACAGAGTAAGACATGCATGATAGTCACATAATGTGTAGCTTAGCATTGGCAACTGCTGTAGCAGGCTAACATAGTAATGTATCATTTGCAGGTATGTATACCCTTGTACTATTACTGTATGCACACATGTGACAACTGTCCATGTTGTAGCATGGCCCAACAGGTCACCCGTGAGGTGTATGGACTTACAACAGTGTGGACCTTGTGTCTGTATGGCACACACATATGTTGAGATACATGTGTGTCTGATTTATAAGCATCTGAACATGTGCGTAGAGCAAGGGACATACTGCAACTGTTTGTGAAGGGCGGACATTTATATGTTGGTGCAGGTTGTTATGTGAATATATATATGTAGGTTGTAGTGTGTGTCAAACAAGACAGCATACAGTGCTGGCATATGACATGTGTTGTTCAAATGCCGTGGGTATGCTTTGTTAGGTATATAGTCTTCCAGATAGGGGGTCCTGCTAAACATATATGGGCTGAGAACACTGTCCATGCATTCTGCACAAGACTGTGCAATATCATTACATAACTGTATCCCCCTCGACATTTGCATAGTTGATATTCCCACCATGAAAGGTGGACTGTATATGTGCTGATATGCATATCTATGTGTACACCAGTGGATGTTCAAATGTACGCTCCAGCTGAATGTTGTACATGTATTGCCATCCCTGTTGTTAAAAGCCCTGTACCCATGAACTAATACATAGGTGGCAGTGTACTCAACACCAAAGGTGTGATAAGAGACTATGGGACACAGGTGGACAGTAGTGTCCCTAATGATGATCACTGTGCCACACTAGTCATGTAAACCTAGTACAGTCCACATGTCATCAGTAAATGTGTGTCATCCATGGAAACAGAGGTCAGGGTTCCACTCCACTTATCAGTCATAACAACCATCATAGAGTACAATGTCCCTGTTGGTATGTACCTCAGAAGGCATCCACAGCAACAGTAGATGCCAGACACATACCTCACAAAGAGTATTACCAGACTCCAACAGATTCCCTATGCTGACTGTCTTACAAAACCACAGCTACACTGTGTTGCATACCGCCTACCCAGAGACTACCCCTGCCTAACATACAAAGCTATGGCAAACCCACAGGTGTTGGACGTGCTCCATGAAAACAGATGGAACACCAGACAAGATACACACTTTACTGATCTACACCTTGTAATGTAAAAAGCAGGACATGCTAGACTGGCACATCATCATCACAGACACATACCATACTGTGGAACCAACTACCTATCAACAGCATATGAAGGTCCTCATTAGCAGTTGCCATCAATAACCATGATGATTGCATGTGAGATAGGAAACACAACCCGGTAATCACCCCTGTGGCTCTGCATGACAGGGGCACATGAACCTACCTTACATGTGTGTTGTAGTGCAGGGTACCATATGTCTAGACTTCCATAGGCCCTATGGATAACAGCCTATCAGCTACCTAGGACACGATACACACACGCATGTACCTGTTGCATCACATGCTATGTGAGTTTGACTGTGTGTGATGGAGAATGTGTATGTGAATGTGTCAATGATGTGTATATGTGTGATAGCCTAGTGGGAATCTGTGTATACCATGGTATGTAGTGTTGTAGCTCTAATCCCATCAAAAGGCCCGTATGCTATTGCCAGGCAGGAAAAGCAGTATGGCATACGTTGTGACGTAGTCCCATGGTGTCGAATGGAGTGTGCCTTTGTAGGCTAAAGCAGTACATGTATGCTTATTGATTGTTAACACTAGTGAATACAACTCACGTATGGACTGTAGTACTACCTGAAGCTGTATGCCTCAACTGCACAGTATGGTTTATATCCACATGGCTTGGTAGCACACTTTTGTTTGTTACTTGTAGTCCTCACACATTACATACATCAGGCATGAGGTTATGTAGGTGCTGACACACAGTAATGTATGGTACACAGGTAAATTTAATCTGGGTTGCCATACCTTTGTGTCTTGTAGGTATGTCTGATGTGTGTGTGGGTATGCCTGTAACATGGCCTCGGTGGTATGTGTGTCACAGGATATAGGTGCATATCTAGCAACATGCATAGTGTAGTACAGCAGTATGCCACCTATAGTGATGAATGTGCACATATGTTACTGAGGGGTTTGCTATCAACAAGTAGTGTGGTGTACTGGTAGTACCATAACCGTACTGTACATTGATTTCAATGGATGACAAATGTCTATATGCATTAACTTCATATACACCTCCTGTGGCTAGTTGTTGCATTGTGTCACATACAGTCTGTCATGTACTGTTGTATAGTCCTACATACTGGTTTCACTTTGTGGCTGTGCAGAACATGGTTTGGTATATAGTATGTGCCAGGCACTGTCAGGCAGTTGTGGGTTTAGCAGTCATATGTGGTATTAAAAGTGTGTATCTACTGACAACCAATAAGTCGCTATATATGGCATTTCATTGATGTCTGCACATTCGAATGTTGAGTGTGCCACATGACTTTTTCACAATTACTGTTTAATTGTCTTCCATGGTTATGGCACACAACAGAAAGCCAGCCTATTCCCCTGAGGAGGAGGAAGTTATCTCAGATGTACTCATCCAACATTATAACCTTCTGTTCTCAAGATCCTTCCAGGACCAGTACGGTCGCACTGCACTGTGGCAGGATGTTGTCCATCAGGTGAATGATGTAGGCATGCATAACCGGATTTATGAGCAGGTACGCCATCACTGCAGTGATTTAATCAGACATGTCCGGCAGCATGCCTCTGATGTCCACAGACAACAGCTTGCCACAGGTGGTGGTGTTGCTACACATCCACCACTCACCAGAGTGGAAGAGCTGCTCCTTAGCATGGTGGCTTCTGGCCAACCAGTACAGCACACCTGTGTCATCATGGATGCCGGAGTCACCCAGCACAGCGACAACAAGTGTGCAGATAACATGGCATATCCGTAGACCACTGTTATCCCAAGTGTTATAATATGCATTAATCAGATGTGTACTGTGTATGCAGAATATGTGGAGCCTGGTGTTATGCAATATTGATAATTCGGGACATTATTTGTATGCCTGTGACTGTCACCCCATGTACTACTGTATAATTGCAGACTCACAGCAGCAATGCCATAGTTGTTGACACTGACATACTGTCTCACATCCTTGCAGGTCCCTCTGGTGTGATAGCAAGACAGCAGACCCATGCTGGTGAGTGGGCTACAGTCAATATAGCATATAACATGTGCATGTCATAGTAGAGTAGTAGGCCATATACACATGTTAAACACCTACACATCGTGCATGTTCTGCATGTTCTCTGTGTGACTATGCACTTCCCAGTGACATGAGTAGCTGACTCATACACATGCAACACAGAGCATCACAAACAAGTGGGGTACACTGTAGTGGACATTGTATAGGCAGAGTCAAAACACATGCACACAACATACACCACTTTGCAATATGCAGTATGTGTTAATATGATACACATGGCGTATGTTGACACCTGCTGTAAGGTCATATTCCAGTATTCCATATGTCATCAACACAGCACACATACTATACCTGGGGGTAGAGGCCTATCATGGGGTGGTGTGACACGTGTCAACACACAACACAGTCATATTAGGCAATGCTCCCTATTGAAAACCTGACATGTCCATGTAACGACTGTCTGTGAACTGTTAAATGTAGCCTAAGTGGTGCAAGTCAGGTACAGCAAGATAGTTGCCAGTGTGACATGCATCAGTGGCCTGGAGTGACCACATGATGCTGCCTGATGATGGCTCATTGTACTACACTACATCCAGTTACAGTACCTGCAGTACCACACATAGCATTCATTGTTATACACCTGACAGTTGTGTGTATCTGGCCATGGTTTGTATACCTATGAGTGATGGTGCACAGGACATTGGAAAGTGTTTCAGACTTGCAGTGCAATGTTGTGTCCATGTACACATTGTGTACCAGGGTGAGGCCAATCATTGAACAACACACATACATTAACAACATGTATACTGTTATCTACAAGGACTCTCTACACTCGCACTGCATGCTGTCGAGCAACACACATCCTGCATGCTGACACGTGTGATAGGACTCTTTGGCTTGTGATACTGTACTCCACCATCAACCACTAACGACTATGTTCCATATTGCTGCTGGTGTGTGTGTGTCAACTTGAATGTGTAGTGTATTAGTGTGCATGTGTGCATGTGTTCATGTGTGCATGTGTTCATGTGTTCAAGTGGGTATGTGTGCATGTGTGCATGTGTTCATATGTGCATGTGTGCATCTGTGCATGTGTTCATGTGTTCATGTGTGCATGTGTTCATGTGTTCATGTGTGCATGTGTGTATGTGTGCATGTGTGCAAACATCCTGTACAGAGGGTAAAGTGTGCTTTCTGTCTCCCTCTCACAGGTGCTGAGGTATTGTTGGATTGGTGCAGCAGGGAACCTGAGGTCACTGCCACAAACAGTGACCATGATGATACATGTGTAGTGGCACAGGCATGTTTGACAGGGTCTGTTGGTTGTCCACCAATTGACAGTACACAGCTTTCCACCCCATCTATGCGCACATATGTACTGCCATTACATCCCTCAACACCAATGGCCTTAGGTGAGGAACAGCATACGGTAGGCATTGACCAGGAAAGTGTGGTATCTATGGCACATGCAACCCCACACAGCAGCCATGCCCAGACACCTGGAATGGTACCACATAGGCATATGTCCAGGGGTTCTCATGGGAGCATCGCTGGCTGTAATGCCCCTGGCAGGCATGCCCGCACAGGTCTCACAACCTCATGTATGTTCCGGGCTGTGATGCAAGCACAGGCATGTATGGAACAGTACACCAGGCAGGGACTAAGGACGCAGAGGGCTCATAACACCACGATCAATGACATTATCCGTGACCTTGCCGGTGCCATCCGCAATTACACCGATGTCATTGATAGACATTGGGGGGAGAGAGACTAGATGTCCTCCGCAATGTTATGTCTATGTGCCAGGACAGTGCAGGATGGCTGGGACTTTAACATGGATGTATGCCAGCAACATCCTCAGCTGGCAGCCGTCGTGGACAACACCTAAGTGCCAGCCGCTCCCATAGTGCCAGTACCAGCCCCAGCAATGTTGTGGCTGGGCTATCGGTAGACCATCTGAGACGACCATGTGCACGTGGCTCTGGTCAGTCCCAGCAGGGACATGGGTCCAGTCAACATCCCTCTGCCTCTGATGATAGTACTCAGTCTGGCTTAGTACCCGATACTGTCCATGTCACCCCTGCCAGGCACAGGTACTGTGCCCGTGGCTGGAGACAGTGATCTGTACAGACTTGCAGGTACAGTCTGTGGCTGTCCCACAAACTCCCGTATTTGGCAGCCACAAGGGGGTACTGTGTGCATGCAGACACACACATACTACCAACATGTAGGGCTAACACATGCACACACACATCACATCAACACTGACAAATACTGTACTGTTGTCCCTCACGCACACACACACACACACACACACACATGTTGATTGAATGGGTCATTGTCAGGCTCTGGAAAAACAATCACACACCCTGTGCATATGATGAAACTGTGCCACCTCCTGTCATCTGTGACATTGATGCAAAAACAGGATAACATGGTGCTGATGCACGGGGTGACCTACTAGCAGTGTAGCAATGTTAGCATGTTGTGAACAGTAAAGTGTAATAATATCCTTGTAGGTGTATCTGAGCAGGCATGATGCATCACAGCAGTGATTATCACTTTTGTATTGTTTACAACAGTGTTAATTCCAAACATGGATTGTCCACACATGTGCCAGTTGGCTGATGTGTGTGGTACTGGCAGCATGTGTCGTTGAGTGGATGTTACGTGTGTGATGTGCGCAGTACAGATTTCAAGGTGTACATTTGTGAACATGGTGGAGGTGCACTGTTTGCATGTATGTGCATGGTGGGCACATGGGAAGGGTGACATGCCCTGTATTACACAGTGTTAATACTTCATATTTCCTATTGGTGTCCAGTATGCATGTCACTACACATATGTCACAACCTGGGTACACATGTGTGTATGACATGGTATGACACTATGCTGTGGGTGATACTGTTGATATCGGTCATTGGTTAGCATTCTGGTAGTGTACATAACCTCAACAGCCTGATTTTAACCAATCATTAGATGATGTCTTGACAAGTGACACACAGCTGTAGGATACACAGTAGCATTATATGGTTCAAACAAAGCATCCTCAACAACAGTCTTATTCAGTTTGTCAATTTTTTGCTGCAATTCTTTAATTTTAATATCATTATTTCTAATGATAATGTCCAGCATCTCTAAGCCATTTAGATCAAAAAGAGATGTTAACTCACGATAAGCTGAAGTTTCACTTTCAATGCCCATGGGGAGCTTCCAAATACATAGTCCTTTCGGTACTTGCTTCAGTTTGATCGATTTGTGAAAAAACATATTGTCCATTTGTAAGGATCGAAATTTAAAACGTAATTTCTCAAAAGACGCCACCTGCTCCTTCCACGTAGAAGTGTTTGAATTTATGTTATGTTCAGACCTTCGTCCCCACTCGACTTCCGGAACATGAAACCAGCTGTTAAAGTCTTTTCCTACCCCAACGTTCTTTCTGGCTGCTGTAACACTATCCCTCAGCAAGTTATTAGAATTGCATCCAACAGGGGAATGTAATGTAAACAGTTCCGCCTGACTGACAGTAAATGTACATTCCTGTTCATTACTTGTAGCCCCCTTCTCTTTCATAAACAAAGCTGTTAAATTTTTTATAGATTCCAAAAGCTGTGGCAACAATTCTTGCATATTACACATGTTCCAAAATCACGTTTCATAGATAGAATGAAATTACCACAAACCGCGACTGGAATGGAATGGTTTAGATACTGAAAATCAAACAAATTCAGGTCATTGGCCCCAAAGAAACAAAACTTGACCAAACACGGATTGTCAAAACCATAACCAGTTACAATGAGTTTTTTGCTCATGTCTATACATATATATATATATATATATATATATATATATATATATATATATATATATATCTATATATATATATATATATATATATATATATATATATATATATATATATATATATATAGATATATATATTTATACATCTGTGTGTCTGTAAACCAATACATTCCTGCTCATATGCACTTACACATGTGTAATAGTGTTTATATATGCTTCACCAGCATACTAGTGCCTTATTCATTATGACACCGACACTTCACTCCAGTTATCTTGTAATCAGTATTTAGCACGTTATACAGCAGACAGATGTCACAATATGTTCATGTATGGATTACCGATGGTAATTGGAATGTGATACAGTGTGATTCGACCCATCCCTCTTCTGCAAAGACTATTATTCCATCTATTTTTGATGTTTGTATGTGCACATTCCTATTATTTATGTCAACAAATGAAATGCATGTGTTACAGAGAAAGTACTTCAACATATTGTTGTCTGCATGTGTGTATGCTTATATACCTATTACGAATTAGCTGACCTCCACTGGGCGGTCCATTAGAACCAGACCATCCAACCCTGGCACACCTGGATCCATAATTGCATACCCATAATTCCTCCACCCCACCCATGCTGAATTTGCACGCGTAACATCCATTATCCACTTGTTATCGCAGCCATTTCATACCTTTACACATTGCCCTCTCCAGAGCATTTGGGGCCCTACACATATTTTGTCCTGCCTCATGTATTCACAGGGTCTCCAGCCATGTATATTTGCACATACGTGCCTTTCCTGGGGTTATAGATTACGGCCATTTGCACTTTACAGTTTTGGTGGTCCCAGCATGGACTACATTCAGTCCGTAAGTAAAGTAGACTTAGCAATTCAGTGATGTTACTCCCACTGGTAAAACCCTGCCTGTGGTGTGAGTAGCGGTGCTCTGCTCACTCCTGGGCAGCTTTTTATGACATACGCTGACAGCACTATAAAATACCATATTTGCTCTTGATTCCCTTCACATCCCTTGTGTATGCTTTATTGTTACAACGTTCATTTTTCATATATATATATATATATATATATATATATATATATATATATATATTCATATATTTCATGTACGTAGATATATATCTATACACACATATATGTGTGTGTGTGTGTGTGTGTGTGTGTATGTGTGTGTGTGTGTGTGTGTGTGTGTGTGTGTATGTATATATATAAATATATATATATATATATATATATATATATATATATATATATATATATATATATATATACATATAAATATATTATATTATATTACATTTGTACATACAAGCATACATTTCCTATGCTGGGAGCTGCTTACACCCTCGCAGGCACACTTGCCTATGCTTACTGTGTGTTACATATATTTACTGCCGCTTATTTGTGCTTACTTGTGGCTTATTCATAGGTTCATAGGTTCATAGGTTCATACTAGGCTATCTGCCCGAGGGCATTTATAAGCCTAGCCCATAGTTTTGTGGCTTACGCCACCCCTTTAATTTGGAGAAACTATGCCCATTATTTTGCTGTGCCTCTGTCGAGCAGTGACACTGAGGTAACCCCTGGGGTGTATCTGCGATCTCCCATCCATTGGTCAAGATTCCTCTTGAACAAGGCCAGCGAGGTGCTCTGCCTCACATAAACCGGGATTTTGTTCCACAGCATAGGGAGTCTTTGGGTGATGAATCTATCCCTCGAGCACGTCCTATTAATAACCGTGTCGAGGTTTAAGTCTCCCACCCTTGTGGCTCTGATGGATCTAGATTTTTTGAGATGAAGCATGTTCATCAAATCTGGGTTTGACATGGCCTTGTATGTCAGGCATAGGTCACCTCTGAGCAAGCGGTAAGCAACTGAATATAACTGGAGTTCTTTCAGTCGGGCAGCATAAGACAGATTTTTGAGACCCTTTATCCTTTTGGTGAGGAACTTTTGTGGCCTCTCCAGCTGCTGCAAGTGTCGGGTCAGATACATTCCGAATGGGGCATTGTACTCGATCATTGGTCTGATGAGTGATGAGTATAGGGAGACTATGACTTCCCTTGATCTAGATGTGAATCCCTTCATGATAAGGTGGGCAATGTAGAAGGTCTTCCTAACTACTTTAGCAATATGAGTGTCGAATGAAAGGCTACTGTCAACCTCCCTAATAACTTCTTCTATGTTCAGGGGATTGCCACCTATATGGTAGCTAGGGGTAACCTTATTTTTCCCAAAGGGTATGACTATGCATTTCTTGGCATTTAACTTTAGGCCATGGCTCTGGCACCAGTTATCCGTTTCTGTGAGACCCTTCTGAAGGATATCTGTGTTGGATGTGTTTTCAACTATGGCGCCCAGTTTGCAGTCATCTGCAAACTTTGTCAGCCATAACCCTCCTGTGTTTGCTTGTACTTCAGAAAAGTAGATGCCAAACAAGAGTGGGCCCAGGACTGAGCCCTGTGGGACACCACTTGTGACAGGCTTTGAGTCTGACATGGCGCCAGCAACTCTGACCCTGTGGGTTCTGTCACTCAGCCAGTTTGCAACCCATCTTGTAATGTATGGGTTTACATTTAAGTTGATGAGTTTTTCAATGATACCCGAGTGAGGTATTGTATCAAAAGCCTTTGCCAGGTCTAGGTAGGCTGTATGGACTGCCTTTCCCTCGTCAATGGCCTTGGTGACTGTTTCGAAAAAGTCAACCAAGTTTAAAAGGCATGATCTGCCTTTGACAAAGCCAAACTGGGTTGGATCCAAAGTCTGCAAGTTCCCTATGTCTTTATTTATGAGATCCATTATGATCCTCTCCATGGCTTTGCAGATAAGGCTTGTCAAGCTAATGGGATGGTAATTTCCAGGGTCGGTGGAGGCACGGCCTTTGTGGAGTGGGACCACAGTCGCTGTGCGCCACTCCCTGGAGTGCGTATCTGGAGGTGAGACTAAGATTAAACAGCTGTCCTAACTGTGGGTTTAATTCCTCGTTGAGTTCATGGAGCACACAGCCGGGGACACCATCCGGTCCCATGGATGCTGTGTTCTTTGCCTTGGAGAGAGCAGTTCTCACCTGGGCGTTAGAGATGTTTGGGGGGCTACAATCATTTGGTATAGATAACACTCCATTAGGGGAGGGGAGTTTGCACTGAACCTGTCAGCCAGTATGTTGGCAATGTCTGTAGGATCAGTAATCTTCACATCATTTTGAACTAATTCTGAGCATATCTGGGAGTTTCCTCCTAGGTTTCTGACATAGCTAAAGAATGCCTTATGGTTGTCTTTAGAGTCCTTAGCTATTTTTTCTCAAAATTAGCTTTGGATGATTTTATGAGAGCTCTTAGCTTTTACTTATAGTGATCAGCGGTGTCTTACCTTTTAAGGATTTTGCTCTATCTTGTAGTAGCTTTCTCCTTTTGTTGTAGAGTTTGTTTATGGCTGGGGTCCACCAGACTGGACGCTTGCCTTTGGTACAAAGTGTCTTTGTTTTGCTTGGGATTGCCTGATCCATGCAGCCTGCAGGTGCTGGTAGAAGGCATTTGTAAGTGATTCAGCGGTTTGAGTAATGTTAACCGCCGGCTCAGGGGCCTTAAAGAAGACCACACTAGTCTTTAGAAGTGTGAAGTCGGCTTTCGAGAAGTTCTTTACTGTGGTCTTTTTCATTTCGGTGGGGCGGGATGAGGACCTCCAGCGAGATTAGTTTGTGATCAGATCTCACCAGTGAGGGGTATACTTCCGGCATTGAACATTGTGCTCCCATGTTCGTGATGATGAGATCAAGTATGTTTTCTCCTCTTGTGGGGATGGTGACTAGTTGTTCCATGGCATTTGAGTTTATGAATTCCAGGAACTTTTGGGCTAGAGTGTTTGGGCTTGAGTAGTGTTCCCAGTCTATATTAGGGTAGTTGAAGTCACCTAGTATGATGGTGTTCGGTGATACATTTATCCCCTCCAGTGTTTTCAGGAAGGCCATATGAGGTTCCTGAGTTTGCGAGGGTGGCCTGTAACATGCTACAAATTGCAGAGCAATCTTGCCTATGGTTAATTGCACCTGGATGGTTTCCGATGCATCGTGCGATGCCACCAATCTTGAGGTGTGGGTGTCTTTGATGAATATGGATACCCTTCCTCCTTTCTTGGTATTGTCTGGGTTTTGGGGCCGGAACGCATGATATGAGGTAAAACCTGATAGCGCTGGGGTGCTCTCAGGAGCCTTGAACCAGGTTTCTGTCACAGCACAGACATCGATGTTCTCCATACTGAGAAGGGCCTCGAGTGCGTGCATCTTGAGGTTGAGACTTTTGGCATTGAGCAGCATTACCCTTAGTTTTATTTCTTTGTTTTGTTCTAGGGTGGTAGGTTTAGAATTTTAGCCTTGCCTAAAAAAGGCACTATGGGGGTGGCAAGAGCCTTTGCCAAAATCCGGAATCCCAGGGGTGACAAGTGCAAGCCATCCCTTGCGAAACAGCATGGCTTGTCCAGCATGTCATCCCAGGCAGACAGACATTGGATCCCCTTTGAATGACACCAGAGTTTAAGCCAATTGTTAAAGCTGATCATCTTATCTCTGTATTGTGGCATCATTCTTGGTGAAGGTAGGATACTGCTCAAGGTCAGGGTCATACCTGCTTGGGCTACATAATCAGAGAGCTCCTCTATGTCTCTTTTCATGTAGTCCAAGGAGGTACGTCTCAGGTCGTTAACACCAGCGTGGACAATGATTGAGTCGTACTTGTACCTGCTGTTGAGAGACCTGAGTGCATGCGTTATGTGGCGGATTCTAGCACCCGACAGGCAGCTTACTGTGACCTTCTCCTTACTCAGTCTGGTGAGCGGGACGTCAGTGTGTCTGACTATGGAGTCACCAATGACTAGTGTGTCTGGCATTGTGTTTGGCCTTAAGGGCTGTGACTGCTTGACACTCTGACTGTGTGGTCTATGTGTTGCAGGTGTTGTGTTCTGAGGTGGTAGTTGTTTGGGTGTCTGCTTTGGTGGCCTCTGCTGTTTTGGTAGATTTTTTATCAGAGCCTCCGAGTATGTCTTTGTGTGTTTATGTGTATGATTTGAGGTTGTGATGGTATTATGTGAGACTGGGTCTATAGTGTGTGTGGTTACCTTCTCCTCCTGTCTGGTCATGCCAGTCCTATGTTGAGAGAGCTCAGCCTCCAGTTTGGCCGTATAGTTGCATCTCTCACATGTATTTGTGTTTTGTGGGAGGAGGAGAGGGTTGTCTGTGTACATGAGGCAATTGTAACATTGCCTCAATATTCCCAGGTTCACCAGCTGAGCAGGAGAGGACATTAGCAACTGATCCCTCGACATGCTAGAAGGAATAGACAGAAAAACTTAAGAAAAGGTTCTGGCGGATGTGGGTGACCGAGAAATGGGGTTTGCTCTTTTGGGGTACTTTCTATAACAAGAGTGCTGTATCGAGGTGATAAGTACTGTAGGAGCAAGTGCTTGGCTATACAGATAGAGAATAGTCTACTTGGGAGTCAAGTAGAGATAATTTATAGTTGTAGGATACACTAAATAGAACAGTAGTATACTTTGAGGAAGGTAGTTTTAAGGGAAAATTTGAAGAGTGGACTTTAGGTAGCCCTAATAGTTTAAATCTGATTAACCGGCTGCCCTAGTGTGTAACGGTAGCAGCTCAGCTAAATCGCACTAACGCGTGCTTTATAGCAGGGGCTGGAAAAAACAGGAAATGACCCAAAATGGCCGACGAATTACTAGTTGCTGCTTCTAACCACTCCTCTGAGGACAAACAAGCAGATCAGTACTCCCCACTCCCACTGGTGAGTAAAGAAACTACCTCTGGCCACACAAGAAAATGGAGGAACACAGAAACCAAATACAAAGCCCAGGGATCAGCAAAATCTGATCACTGGAACAACTAGCTAGGAAAGTTTAGGAAAGGAGAAATATTTTTGTTTTTTTTTTGCAAACAGACAGAAAAAAATGCAGTAAATGCTTTGTTTTCGACTAAATTGCTATCAAAGGCTGGTACATTATGACAGTACCACTTTGATTGAAGGGATTTTTTTATTTTTATTTATCATTTGTTGACCGGGAAAGTCCGACTAGGTTCCACAGAGCCTGTTTTCAGCGGAGGCCCAGGGAGAAATGCTCCAGATGCATGTCTTTGGAATGTGGGAGGAAACCGGAGTACCCGGAAGAAACCCACACGAACACAGGGAGAACATGCAAACTCCCCACAGAAGGCACCCCAGCCGAGAATCGAACCTCTTGCTGTGAGGTGACAATGTTAACCACTGTACCACTGCGCCGCCCGTGATCTGGTTAATAGTCCCATGCAATACACATGTTCACTTTTACATGTTTAAATGTCGGCTTTACTGCAGAGAGACTTTCATTCCACAAGGAAAATGATATGTGCTATAGTCGACCTTGAACCGTGAATGCCTGTTCGTTAGGCGGATGCTCTAACCACTACACTATTGGTGTTCTGCTTCATTTATATGTATACCTATTGTTCATAGTTACCCGAACACATGCCTCAAAACTTCACTTACACAGCAGACATCCATTTTCCTGTTGGGAAAACTGCACTACTACAGATGCACCATTCTCTACTGCTCTGGACCCATGCTGCATGTTTACTCACTCCGAGTATATTCAGACCTCCAAAGCCTATAGTCCTGGCACATACGTTTGTTTGATTGTCAGGGTGTTCATGTGATCATCCGGGTTTAGGCTTGTCTGACTGGGGACCGGGATGGCCCTGTACCCATTTGAAAGTCAGATTTAGCACGTGGACAAGGTTACTCCCACTGTTAGCATCCTACCTGTGGTTAGAGACGCAGGGATTTTGACCACCTCTGGCCAGCTATATTCCTTCGCATTTGTTATGAATGCTTTCTTGTTCCCATGTTCATTGTGTGTGTGTGTGTGTGTGTGTGTGTGTGTGTGTGTGTGTGTGTGTGTGTGTGTGTGTATATATATATATATATATACATCCCTATATATATATATGGTTGCTACCCTTTCAAATGGCCAAAGTGCGACTTTTTGGTACAAACATCAAGATTTTGCAGGCTGACACATACCTACAGCCAGTACAAAGGACAGGACCTCACTTTTATGTCTAATTGACAGCTTATTCTTGTAGCATTTTAGTTGCTTATTCAGTTTCTTATGACATTTAGGTGTTTCAGATACAGAATAACTGTTTTATGCAACTATTACATAAATATAGGAAATATTTTTGTCATTAAATCACAGGACATCTGCCATTTGACACTAAGTGTACAGGACACAACTGCCTAAAGAGGGACTGTCCCTCGCAAAGTTGGACAGGTGGTTACCCTATATGTATATGTGTGTGTGTGTACGTACGCATGCATACACTTCTATATGATTTAATTACTTTGATCATACTGTTGAATGACTGTGCTGTCTGCTATGTTTGTGATAACATCGACATTAGGTATAACTGCTGTGGCTTAGTGGTAAATCACATTGATTGTGATGTGTAGGGTCCTCGTGTCGGGCCTGGCCGACGCAGTATAGTGTGTTGCTAGGCGGAACAAGGGCCGTTGGACAAAGGGTGAGTACAACACTTTTCAGCTGCGGTTTTCTGTTTAACCGCCGATTCATGTCATGCAAAATCCTTTTACATTCTTACTGTGATACGTCACCCCAGTTCACATTTAATTGGTATTATATCATTATATAGCATAAAATTAGCAAGTTATGCTCGTATACGGATTACGCGTCATAAATGGTGTGTGCTGCAGTCGAACCGGCAACATCTGTTCGATAGTCGGATGCTTTAACCACTACACTATTGATGTTCTGCTTCCTTTATATGTATACTCATGGTTCATAGTTACCCGAACACATGTCTCAGCACTTCACTAACACAGCAGGCATCCATTTTCCTGCTGGGAAAACTGCACTACTACACATTGCAATTCCCTACTGCTCTGGATCCTTGTCGCATGTTGACTCACTCAAAGTATATTCAGACCTCCAAAGCCAATAGTCCTGGCACATACGTGTATTTGATTGTCAGGGTGTTCATGTGGCCATCCGGGTTAAGGCTTGTCTGACCAGAGACTGGGACTGCCCAGTACCTAGTTGAAAGTCAGACTTAGCACAGGGACATCGTTAGTTCCACTTTTAGCGTCCTACCTGTGGTTTGGGATGCAGAGGTGTGTTCACCTCTGGCCATCCTGATATAACTGCACTAAATATTACGGGGGGTTCCGCTGTGGTTTCCCTTCACATTCATTATGACTGCTATATTGTGACCATGTTCATTCTTTATATCTATATATATATATATATATATATATATATATATATATATATATATATATATATATAGATAGATATAGGTCTGTACATACACTTGCATATACACCTACATGCTTATTTACATTTCGAATACCATTGAATCACCACCACTTACCGTCACACATACACGCTTGCATACCCGCTTATGTCTAGGGTTGCCACCTTTTCAAATGGCCAAAGTGGGGCATTTTCGGGACACACACATCAGATTTTACAGGCGACACATACCCACGGTCAGTACAAAGGTTAGAATTTTACTTATTTGCCTAAATGAAAGCTTATTCTTGTAGCAGTTTAGTTGCTTATTCTGTTTATTGTAACATTTATGTATTTTACATACAGAAATAACTATTTTATGCAACTGTTACATGAAATATAGAATATAATTATTTCCTACAATCTCAGGACATTTGCCATTGTATTATTTTTGGTCAGGACACAACTGCCCAAAAAGGGACTGTCTCTCGCAAAGTGGGACAGTAGGACAGGTGGTAACCCTACTTATGTCTGCTTTAAAGTGCCTTAATCACCTTATATCCAACTGCCACTATGCGAATGTGTAAGGTATATATTCACGATAATGCACATAGGGAGATGTACATCATGGTCAGGTGTTTAATCCCACGTCATAGGTTCTGCAGGATCAGCTGGAGGCTGAGCAGGCTTGTGGACAACTACTGCTCATACAACTTGTGTCCATATGTCTACAGGACTGGACATCGTGTTGTGACACCAAGTCTAATGTTTAGAACAGATACTTATCCCATGAGGGATGTCCAAAATTTGTGGGGACCAGTGACCTCGATTCTTTTGGCTTTATGAAAATGAGGTAGGGTTATACATGCAAGGGGTACATAGTTTGCAATCCTGAGACTGCCTAGGGTGAGACTGCCTACTATATATGAGTAGGGGTCACTATGGGCAGATATGGCTGCGCCAAGCTATCAGCCTGAGTATGGGTGATTTTGGTGGACATTCAGGAAGGGGAGGTGTGTGCTGTGGAGGGGATGATGGGTATTCAATTATGTATCCAGGTGTGCTGGGGTAGGATGGCTCAGTTCAGGCCAAACCTATATGTGGGTATGTGCCGGTAATGTTTCTGTACATGTGCATCGCACATTTTAATGTTCATATCTTTGGTGGATTGTGTTCTACAGTATGGCCTGTCAGGTTGTATTGTGGATATGAATGTTTGTTCTTTGGTTTTCTTTCTGATTCACCCACTGCTCCCTCGTACACCTCCAGTTCACCTATTGTGCATCCAACCCAGTCTCCCCTTGGCAAATTATTACATTACCCCTCACCCCCCACCCCCATATTCCACACACACCATCCATCCCTTCTCTTGTTGATGGCCCATGGTACAGTCAACAGAACACATTGCGTACTCTGCATATCTCTGGTACCAATATGGTTGTGAGGACTACCCTAGCATTTTTGATCTTCCACATGCTGTACTTCAAGCACATAGGTACATGCAAATACTTATCTTTAATGACATGGTAAGCAGACCCGGGTAATACCCGTTCATCTTTGGGCCGTCCTGACAAGGATGATTTGGACTGCGAATGGGCAGATATTGAGCGAATGCTCTGACCATTGGTAGGGTTGCCACCTTTTCATATGACCAAAATGGGACACACATCAGATTTTACAGGCCAGCACATACCCATGGTCAGTACAAAGGATAGTACTTTAGTTTTTATGCCTAAATGTAAGCTTATTGTTGTAGCAGTTTAGTTGCTTATTCTGTTTCTTGTAACATTTAGGTATTTTACATATAGAAATAAGTATTGTATGAGACTATTACATAAAATATGGGGCATAATTATGTCCTACAATCGCAGGACATTTAACATTTATAATGGTTTTGGTATGGACACAACTGCCCAGAGGGGGACTGTCCCTCACAATGTGGGACAGGTGGTAACCCTAACCACTGGGTTAGGATTAGCAAATGGCGGCAGCACACTAACACACTGCGTTTCGCTTCCACTTAGTATAACTATCAACACTACAATGAAATACGGGCACAGTGATTTAAATGTCATTTATTCGAGGGACAGGGACTCAATATTCAGCTACATGCTTTCGCATTTACTTTTTATTTTGGTGTTCGCAAAACTGTCTTGTATGCTTTGCATACATATCTGTATCCACATACACTGACAGGAAAGATTATTATTATTAGAGGCAGGCTGTACTAGTCAGCATTTTAGGTTGCTCGTATGCAGCCGACATGTTCACGCCTCTGTGCAGCGCTTAGACACGCCCCCTGCACTCGCGCACATTTCCTATGCACGTTGCCATTGTGGCAGCACGCCTTCATTAACATGCATGTGGTGCTGCTGCACCATCTCTACGCCGCACGGTCGGCCAAGGCTAACGCCGTCCTTGCGCCGAGCTTCATGAATCCCAGGGATAATGGTTAAAGGGAAAAAATGCTGAAATGACTGTTAACTGGCCTACAGGTGATCTAAAGTTGCAATGTTTCATAGGTAAATACAAGGTGTTCAGCCAACAGTCTATTACAAATCTAGCCAATAAACAGAAGCTAGAATCAAACCCTGTATCTGTGAAATAAAGACCTTAACCATTAAGCTAACCCTGACCCTGTTTATGTTTAATTCTTGCAACATGTTGATAATAAGCCATGTGTGTTTTGTTAGCATTCTGTTAGGGAGCATGAATTGCCTCTTGAAAGTGTCACACAATTTTAAGAAGTACAGGTTAGCAGAGTTGTTAATAGGTATATAAAACTCAGGACTGTTAAACTATAAGAAAAGAAACTTTGCTTTGTGAACTAGAATATCAAGTAAGAGAACTCAGTCTCTTCCCCTCTCTCTCTGCACACACACACGCACACACACACACGCACACACATGCACACACGTACACACACGTACACATGCACACACACACACACACACACACACACACACACACACACACATATATATATATATATATATATATATATATATATATATATATATATATATACACACACACACATGCACATGCACACACACATATATATATATATATATATATATATATATATATATATATATATATATATGCACACATATATATATATATATATATATATATATATATATATATATACACACACACACACACACACACACACACACACACACACACACACACACACACACACACACACACACACACACACACACACACACACACACACACACACACACACACACACACACACGCTTAGAAGAATACAGAATAATGATATATTTTTAACTAATGTTCACTGAAATGAGACAATTTAGTGTATAATCCATGCTCTTTTCCAGTGGTAATTGTGTATACCACTCTGGAAATTGGGCATTCATTTACAAAACAACTGCCTAAAAATATTTCTTATAAGAATACAGGTGTCCCTTATGGTATATGTTTTATTTTTCACATCATGTAGCTGAGAAGCGACAACTGAATGACCTTTTCAGTGACATGAAACGCTAACTAAAGGCAACGACTCTGAAATGTGTCTATGAACTTCAACAAAATAAGTCAGCTGCATTCATTAATGATTACAGATGAGCTCTCTCAGTTTCAGACAGTCCATGTGCTATTTTCAGTACAAATGTCACTAAAACAAAGATAGCAGAAGATAGGCAGTGCAGTGATGACTGCTTTTCCACTTTTTTCTTAGATCTTTGGTATAAAATGTCTGTTATGAGGATGCAAGTATGAAGTCAGAGGACTTAATAACAAAGATATGAGCCAGAACTCATTTTTTTTTAGTTTTATATGTCAACATACTAGATGCATAAACAATTTACATTTATTTACAATGCCAGCCAGTGGTTACACTGAAAAGTTGTCAGTCTGGAGCGTATATACTCTAAATAAAGATAACATATGCCCAAAAGTGCACATCTAAATGAAGGTGCTTCATTGTATGGCTACAAAATTAAAAGCAAGAGCAATTCAGCAATTCTGTGTAAAGGGCATATAAGAAGTTAGATTTTTTTCCCTAAAAGTAGGAAGCCCCAGTTGAGAGCATTCAAAATAATTTTGATATTTATATGGGGAATAACAATGGAGGGAAGGCAAATGTTATCAGGAAGTCATGGAGAATGTCATTTAGATGGCAGCAAGGAGGTTCTGGTAATACAGTCTATAACTCAAAAAGGGTAGGCGAGACAGTGTCTAGATTGCTTTCAGAAAGGGTGGTGAAACTCTGACCCCAGTTGGGCATATTTTTGTGAGGCAGAAGGAGCACTTTGAAGAACTCCTTAATCCAAAGGACATGCCAATGGGAAGAGGAACTGCCAGAAGCAGATGGAGAGACTGGATCCATTTCTATAATTCAGTTGCAGTAATTAATCAGATCTGCAGTGAAATGTCTGTGATAGTGGATGAAATCAGCAGAAATGCTGAATGTGCTGGATGTTGTGAGATGATCACAGTTAACATGCCTCTTTAATGCTGCCAGGGAAAAAGGAGACAATATTGCTGCATTTGTAAATTGTGGTGCTTGTCCCAATTTTCAAAAATGTATACAGGGAGTTTTGTTGAAGTTATATACACATCACACGCCTCTGCCTCCCTGGGAAAGGTTAGCACAGAATGCTGGAAAATAGACTACATTCAACAGCTGAGACTCCAATTAAAGAGAAGAGATGTGGGTGCCATCATGGTCATGGAACAGTGGATTAACTCTTCATCCTTACACGGATAGTCTTCCAACCCTTCCACGTGCATTTTTGGATATGCAGAAAGCATATGTCTCAGTACCTAGAAATGTCCTGAGAGGTGTTACGATACTTTGGCGTTTTGGGATCTCTATTACTTATCATTCTTTGCCTGTATTTGCAGAGCAAGAGTTGTGCCTCCCTTGTCATTGTTAAGTCAAACTCATTCAATATAGGCATAGAATTTGAGGGATGTGTATTGTTTCTCTTCCTGTTGAAGATATGTATGAAAAGGATATTAAAGCATAGCCTTTAAATAAGATTATAGAGTTATAGGCATGATGATTGCATCTTCACTGTTTGCTGATGACGTAGGAACCAGAATAATCATAGGAAGCGCAAAGCTACGGAGTCTTGTAACTATTAAGCTTTGCAATTTCCAACCCTAGGTTATATCTCATTTCTCAAGAAGGGCTAAGCCAGGCATGCTTATGGTGACTTTATGAATACCAATGCAATTATCTAGGTTCTGTCTAAAGTAAGGTAGTTTATCACAGTGCTTTTTCAGCAGAGAGAGTCTACTCCAAAGGTGAGGGAGATGTTGAGTAATGAATCCATTTCCACTTTGTTTTATTGATCTGCTGAAACAGGTTTAGACTTCTTGGTGTGACATTTGTATGACTGCTTGATTTATGAAAGTAAAAGAGATCCTGGACTACTGTGTCCCTGATTTCTTAGAACGTAAGGCAGAATTTGTAGATTCATAGCATTATGTACAATGCTAATGACCACCAGGTCTTTTATAAGCTTAGCTGTGCAACCCAACCTAACTTTGTCCATATGTTTCATGGGAGTATATTAGGAGTGAGTGTGTTAGAAAATTTCTAGATACTATGTGGGGAGTATGCTAGTTTGGGCATAGTTACTTCTGCCACTGTCTATCAGAGACATGGGTCATACCTGGGGTTAATTTACAATTTCCCATCCATTGGTCAAGTTTGCTTAAATTAGGTTAGGGATGGGCTCTGCTTCACATAGATGGTGACCCTGTTCCAGAGCACTGGGATCTTCTGAGACACATAGCATGTGAGGAGCCTATGATACACAGAAAAGGAGAGCACTGCTTCTAGTCTTTTCTGATAGCTTAGGGATCTTGTTTGTAATCTTTCCCACTGGTTGATATGTCTAGTAAGATGCATCCCAAAGGGGCATTGTATTCTATAACTGGTCTGATTAATGTTGAATTCAAAGGGGCAATGACCTCTTTTGATCTGGATATTCTCCTGCTGATCAGATGTGCGAAGTATTAAAATCTCATGACAATTTTTGCTACATGGAAATCAAAGGAGAGGGAATTATCAACCCATGTCCCCAAGTCTCTAAGTATTTCATTTGGAAGTGGGTATTGTCTGTGTTGTATTCTGTGCCAAATGCAACAATGTTGCGTTATTTAGCATTTAAGTTCAGCCAAATTTTCAAAACATAAATGCATTTATAAGTGTAAGTTCTTGTTTGAGGGCTTCTGTGTCAGAAGGAGATTTGTCATTGACTTCCAGTTTGCAGTCATCCAGAAACTTGGTTACTCATAGGTCTTGCTTTTTAATCTGTAGGTCAGAAAAGTAAACAATAAACAATAAACAAAAGAAGGCCCACCACTGAGCCTTGCGGACACCATTTGTAACCTTTGTGCTCTCTGATCCATGATCCAGTACTAATGGATTTATTACGCATCAGCAAGTCAAATTGCACTAGAAGTGCTCAGACTATGAATATAAACCTTTTCTCCAACATCAGCAGAACAGCTTGGTGGGACAGGTATATTTTGCAGAGATACCACTGCCCTGGAACTGACTCCCCATCCAAATAAAACAAAATTCATCCCTGTCCAACTTGGATCTGTGGATGGGAAACAACATTTACCCTAGAACTGCCCTCTGTACTACTAATGAACAGTAGCAGCTCTTACATGCTTTATCCCATGCTGGTGTCCCCTCAAATTGTCTATGGTATGAGCCCAGTGATTCTTATTTGGGGTAATATATAACTAGTGACCATGGGCTGGGTAAGGCCCCTCTCTAGCCAAGTGAAATAGGTTAATTTGAGAACAAAAAAAGAAATTCTTGGCTAGGCTTAAAATGGTCATCAAGAGCAGCTAGCCTAGTGCTTACCTATGAACCTTTGAACCTACCACCACCACATTGTAAGTTTTGTCATTTAGAGAGTTTGTTCTCCATCTAGTTGTAATCGATTAGTTTATTAATTAGGCAAATATGTTGGTTGGTGTCTAATATTTTATTTATTTGACATTTGTTTACTAGAAAAATCCAACTGGACCAGAAGGTGCCCCTTTTTAGTGAACGTCTGGGGAGAAAAGCTCCGTAATCATAATCTTTCAAAAATCATTTACAATATATGTTATACTACAAAACATAGACATGAAAAAAATTTGTATTGAGAAAAACATAAGAACCTATTCTTCATAGTAGAGTGCAATGAAAAACAATAACAAGTTGGAGAAAATATGTGAGGAAAAACTCATCGGTCATATTATTTGTTACATAGATCAGTGTGCAATAAATGAGACCTAAGACAATTCTAATAAGATATTTAAAAGAGATATTAGAGATTACATGATTAGAGACAGTAAGAGGGAAATGTATTATTTCTGAGTAAGAGAGCTGGCATTTATATTATGGTTATAGAAGGAAGAAAGATGGAGAGAAAAGGAGATTATAAGAGGGGTGCATGGTAGCATGTCTTCAGGTAGCTTAGGTGAGTAGCAAGGAAAGTGAAATAGGCAGAGGAAAGATCTAGCAGGGATGAAGTGGATAAGGTAAAGTAGTGGAAAATACAGAAGGAAAGAGTGTAGTAGTCGGCTGGAGAAGGTTGTGAGGTGTGACTTACGCTAACGGGGGTGAGGGAAGTATAATTAGTAATTTCAGCCAGGATTGGTGCAGAAGAACATCCATGATTTTGTAAAGCACAGTTTCAGGGAATATTTTAAAGTTGGGTAGGTTAAAAATGGTTCTGGTGGTTACAGATAAGGAGTTCCTTTTTTTTCTGCAAGTATAGGCTTTGTCCAGGGGATTTATTTGGTTTATTTGTAGTGAAAAGTTGTTTGTCTTTTCATTTAAGAGCTTTTTTAGGGAAATATATGTTAATTAAATGGGTAAGAGATAGGCAGGCTAATGTTTTGTGTATCATTTATGTTTTGTTATAAGTTGAATATAGTAGAGGTGGAGAGGGGTTCCAGCCAGCTAAGGGTATGCAGATCTTTACAGTGATCGGTAAAGCAGGATGAATTATTGGCAAACATGGCAATTTTGTTGTAGCAGATTTCAAGTTTTTCTTTTTTTTTTTTTTTTTAATGGAGGATTGTAAATTGGTTAGAATTGGTGCTCCATGGAGCCAGTAGAGCAGAAGAGATGTTTTGGCTAGAGTAATTTTGGTGGGTGTGCTCAGAAAATGTTTGTTTCTGTATAGCATGCCTAGTTTTTGATGGGTCTCTGTGGGTCTCTTGTGAAAGTGGGAAGGTATGCAGAGATGGATCCTTGCCATTTTACAGCTTGTTCACTGTTGTCAAAGTAGCTAGAGAACCATTGAACAAATGGAGATGAAAGACCCAAGGTGGAGAGTTAATTGAGAAGTTTAGTGTGAGAGACTATGTCAAAGGCTTTTGATAGATCTATAAATACTGCAGATACAAGTTTATTAGATGTTGTGAGTCTTATTGACAGTATCTGTAAATGATAGCAATACAGTGGCGGTGCTGTGGTCTAGCCAAAATCCATGTTATGTATTGATAATTAGGTTATTTTGTAAGAGATAGTGAAGAAATATTTGATGTATATACCTTTCAAGAATTTTAGACAGCAGAAACAGGATGGCTATGGGATGGAAATTTGTAATATCAGTGGAATTACCTCCTTTATGTAAGAATTTAATATGTGTCATTTTCCATAGGTTAGGGAGTTAGGATTCTGTTATTGATCTAGTAATAAAAATGTTGACTGGGTATGCTATTGCATCTCTAGCTGGATTTAGGCATTTCGCGGGAAGGTTGTTGGTTGTGGAGGAACAAAGTTTTAGTTTATATAAAAGCTTTGTTTATGAGAGTTATAGAAATTGGTTGACAGATAAAGTCAGTGGTGTTGTCTGTGTGTGTATTGGAGAGGTTGCATTTAGGTGAGCTTTGTAAAGGAGATGTGCTAGACTCCAAGGTAGGTGAAGTTAGCTGTGTGGAGGGGGGGGTGTTATGTGAGTTTGAGGTCAGGTTGGCTATGCATTCTGTGAATTATGTATTGAAATAGGTAGCTGTTTGAAGAGGAAAATGTCTGGGTATGAGCTGGGATCCTTTTTTGTACATGGGTTGATGAGAGACGATGTGTAGGACCATAATTTTTTAGGGTTATTTTTATGGCTATCTTGTAGGTGAGTATAACAAGAATTTTTATTTCTATTAACATTTCTTTGACTTGGTTTTGTAGTTGTCTGAATTGTTACCTGTTTTGTCATTTTTATTTTTTTGCCAGCTAATCCATGCTTTGCCTATGTCTTTCATAAGGAATATGCCTTGGTTGGTGAGCCATGGGGGATGTTTTTTTTAATTCTTTTTGTAAGCTGTGGGGCTAAGGTGTTATGAATATTTAGAAATGCTGCATTGAAGTATTCAACTGCATCATTTAAGAGGAGTATTTTTAGGATGGACCAGTTAACTACTTACAGAGCTTCAGTGAAAGACTGTTTGGAGAAATTGGAGACATTGCAAGTAGATTTTAGCATATGTTCCTTTGTTAGTTGTGTAATACTTATGTGGGTATAAGCTGGTAGGCGATCAGTTAGTGTATCAGGGAGGTTACATGAGCAGGTAAAATTAAATGGGCAGGTAAGCAGTATCCAGTCCAGGGTAGATTGTTTGGAAGTTATTTTTGCCATATTATGTTGGTTTACTAATAAGCTGAATGAATCCAAAGAGGTTTGTTTAGTTGATTGCTGAATTTGTGAGTAAAGACTGCCAGTCAATGTCTACATCACCCACGAGTATAATTTAATTTGTGATTGCATCTGCTATCCAGTATATTATGTTTTCAAGTATTGGGATTTTCTGTCCTGGGGGAATATATAGCACACCAATGCATATGCTCTTGGCTCTGTTAAGTTTTAGGAGTGTGATTAGGATTTCTGCTTTTCCAAAACTTGTGATTGTGCCTGTATAGGAAGCTACTGTTAGCATTTTTGGAAAGATTAATGCTATTCCCACAGCTTTTTGATGTGTTCTATTGAGCCTAATAATATTATATGCAGTGGGTAGTATTTCAACTTCTTTTATTTCAGACTTTAGCCATGTCTCTATTGTGGCTAGGATGTCCGGGTTGTTTTGAATCATGCAATCATGAACATTTATGATTTTGTTGCATATGATTTTAAGGTTTAGAGTGAATATTTTTAAACTTTTAATGTTTATCCTTTGGTTTGGGGGTTAGTTGGGACTTTGATTGGGGTGGATGTCACCACATTGATATATGGTAGAGAACAATGGTTTGTTTATTATGACATTTTTAGCAGAAATGGGTAGAAGTATTATCCTGCCATTGGGATTGACATTTTTAGAATGTTGAGGTTACAACAGTGGAACAGAGTTATGGGTAATAAGCTTAAAGAGATTTCTGAATAGCTAGTGGGAAGATAGTTGATAAGTGAGGTTGAAGTGAGGATGAAGTAATTGTTAAAGTGTGTTTATTATTACTAATAGTGGGGGTGTTAGGAATGAGAGGAGGATGAGGAAGATAGATAAGGTGATACAGTAGGGAAACAGCATGATTAATGCTGTAAAAACCTTGCAATATGGTGACGTGAGGTAATGAGTAGTGATAATATTGTGGAGAATAGGTAGGTTTTGATGGGGAGGGAATCGAGTGAGATTTGAGAAGTAATTTAGAACAGAAGTGGGTTGGGATGGTATAATGAGAACAGTTTTTGATTGGATAGTGCAGTTAGGCACAAGATAGGAGAATGAATAGAGGTGGCTTGAAATGAGGCTTTGGTAGTTGGAGAACAACTGAGATAAGAGGGGGCTAATCGGGTACTTCAGTGGAATGCAGTTACTGCTCTCTCCCCATTCCCACATGTTTTTTCAACCAAAAACAATCAATGAAGTAGAATGTTTATGAACACAAAAACAAGGTCTTTGTACTCTAAATACTTGACATGAGTCACAGCATTTAATTTTATTGTTATGGGCTTTTATTGCTTTTCCAGGGAAATTTTACACTGCTAAAGTAAAATATGCTAAAGTGTTAATTTAGCTTCACCTTAAGCAATGTAAGGCCTGGGGGGTGGGGTGGGATGTGGTGGGATGTGGTGGGAGTGTACCTCTAGCAGATTCAATACTACAGTACAGAACACACTGATGTAGAAGTGAGGAAAAACAAGATATTTTATTAAGTTTAATTTGATTCTTGGAAACTGCCTTACATAGGTTTTAATTGAAGTTACTGCTTCTTTTGAATTTTTGCAACTTGAGTGAATTTCAGTTGTCGAGGTTCCCTTGGTAAGGAGATTATGTTAACTTTTGCAGCAATATGTGCTCAGAAAACTGGGGGGAGGGGATTAAAATAATTAGGTTTGTTTGATGGTTGACCTGGGTAGATGAAGTACTATTTGTCTATACTCTTCTGCATTAAGTGGCGTTTGACCAGCATAAGTACCATGGTCAAATCAAGATAAACTGTGCGTATAGTGTGACTCCTAGCAATAGCTTGTGTTAATTTCTCAAAGGTATTAACCATGCTAATTAGACAGGATATACATTTTATAAAATCAGATTACTGTGGATCTAGCCTGTTGAGATTTTTAATGTTGTTGTTAATGAAATCTGTTATAATGTGTCAGGCTGATGGACCTATAGTGTTCGAGGTCTGTAATAGGGCTCAGTTATGGAATGGTATCGGCAGTGCTGTACTCCATACTTCAGGAACTGAGCCTGTAGCCAGGCTCAGGCTAAGCAGATGATTATGTTTGGTACTGTCTATCAAATAGCATGACGTGTCATCTAGTCTTATGGACAAAGTGTTCTTAATCTAGGACAGTACTTTCATTACATGTTCTTTAGTGATGATGGAGGATTTCAGAGCTCTGGGGGTTGTAGAATTCTGAAAATGCATCTCAGGAGTGAAATTTGCATTCAGTTTATTTGCTAAGATATTGGCATTGTCCACCATTTCTGAGTAAACTTTGATGTTAAGTATGAGTTCTGTTTATTCTTTATCGTTGCTTATTAGTTTCTAACATTAATAAAGATATGTAATTCTCACTACCTTCACGTGCCAAGCTCAGTATATGTGCTGCTTTAGTAGATCTGATAGTCTAGAGCTCTCTAGAACTTAACAAATCTGATAGTCTTGTTTAGTGTGGTTTGAGTTTGGTAAGTTCAATTTGTGGGCCTGTGGGAATCTATCTAGAGTGTATATGATCTCTGGCAAATATGGATACACCACCACAGTTGCCATTTGGTCTGAAGGCATGGCATGCATTAAAGTCAGGTCTGGAAAAAGTGCCTTCTAGGAATTTAGATCATGTTTCAGTGTTTTTGACATATATGAATGCCTTCCAAATGCAAGAGTGCCTCGAGGTCAGGTAACATATTGTTTAACCTTCTGGCATTGAGCAAAACCACCCTAATTTGTTCCTGTTTTGATACGGATATGCTTTCTACAGTGAAATGTTCATTAACTGAACTTTGCCTAAAAAGGCACTATGGGAGCAGTAAGGGCTTCAACGAGCATGTAGAAACCTTGGAACTAGTGGTACAGACCATCCTTTAAAAAACAAGTCCATACAGAATGTCTGTTCAGTGATATGGTCTAAAAACTGGTTGGTAGGGCAGGAAAGTAGAGTTAACTTAAGAAAAAATAGTCTTAATATGTCTCTATTAAATGTGGTGTTCTTTAGGGTTAGGCATTTTTGGACCCTTTTTATTTAGGCTACTGATGACTGACTATCCCTTACCAGGTCACATTTGTTTGAGTAAATGTATTGATGATTTAAAGGTTGAAAGTATAATGACAAACCTAGTATACCATCAGTGTTTGCAAAATTACTTGGATAAGCTAACCACTTGTGAGCAACTAACAGGTATGACATTTAATAATAATAAATGTTTAGTTATTTGTTTTGGTTCCTCTAACTGTTGTTACTCTGATGTATTGTATATCTCTAGATGATCAGGGTGGGAATTCAATAAAGCCTACAAGTTTTTTTTTTTCTGTAAGCACTATGCTGCGGTGCCTTCATGTCCACAAACATTTTTAGATTCAGTAAGCACTGCTGAGCAGCTCGCACACATGCACAAACATGGAAAATTCCTTGGGATGCAGATCACCACATAAGCAGGTGAATGTCATGCAAATGAGGCAGTATGAGTGATCCAACAAGCTGAAAGGCTTCTGTTCAGACTGTGTGTCACTGTCAGTAGCGTACGCAGCAAAATTCCACATACAGGAGTCTAGACAGTCTAAAGGGGGATGTAAAACTGCAGAAATGTGGACATAAATTCCATGAAAATGTTATACTACATACACATATGAGCAAAACTATTATTGTGGATGTCAGAAAGAGTAAGGGATTAAGTTAAATTAATACATTTTTAAGAATCTCCGCATTTTTGCACTACGTGCTGCAGTGCGCAAACATGCTTAAAATTTAAAAAAAAATGACAATAAAACGCACAAAGTTCAGGAACAAGTAGTCCGATCAGTAGTACCAAGGACACCCTCCAAGGAAAATGTAAATACAAATGTGTAATTTACACAAGTCCACCAAATGGATATAAAACCACGTAATTTATTCAATACTTAAGTTCAAACAATACAAACAAATGGTTAAGCGCTTTCACCCAGGTTCAATCCCAGGCTTCCTCAGAACAAAATTAAGTGAAACCAGTGGTGGGTTTAAATAGCCAAAGCATGAACATGTGACATTTCGTAATTGAAGTTCAGTAACTTCCAACCAAGTAAAATACATTAAAACATATTAAAACATAATAAATATCATAGACATTTTCCTTTTAAAAACCTTCCCATTCAAATATGTAGTCTTACATTCTTAATCATTAGTTAAATTAAATTATTGTAATTAAATTTTAAACACATTTAGAAGAAAGTGTATATAATGGTTAAAAGGTTGTGTGTTATTGTGTTTACAATAATTATATACCTTTCTAAATAGTATGTGCTATTTGAATTGTGTGTGTGTGTGTGTGGGTGCGTGTGTGTGTGTATACCACTATAAATAAATAAATAAATAATCAATATTAAATACAATATATAAACTGTATAATTTGATTCCTACCCAGTGTATGTATGAAGGAATTTTTATGGAATTTCATTTAACTAATGATTAAGAATGTAAGACTACATATTTGAATGGGAATGTTTTTAAAAGGAAAATGTCTATGATATTTATTATGTTTTAATATGTTTTAATGTATTTTACTTGATTGGAAGTTACTGAACTTCAATTATGAAATGTCACATGTTCATGCTTTGGCTATTTAAACCCACCACTGGTTTCACTGAATTTTGTTCTGAGGAAGCCTGGGATTGAACCTGGGTGAAAGCGCTTAACCATTTGTTCGTATTGTTTGAACTTAAGTATTGAATAAATTACGTGGTTTTATATCCGTTTGGTGGACTTGTGTAAATTACACATTTTTATTTACATTTTCCTTGGAGGGTGTCCTTGGTACTACTGATCGGACTACTTGTTCCTAAAAAAAAAATTAGGAAAAAAAAAATGTTATAATATTTGACAGAAATGTATTATAAGACCTTGTGTTGGGTCCATACAATGGTGCATTGCTGCTGTTTCTAAGGTCATAGGGCTGTGAGGCGTGTAGTTTTCAGGCTGTCAGCATTGATATGTATGCAAATGAGGTGGATTTATTGAAAAGCAAAAAGGAGTAATTGTGTCCACATATCCCCTTTGTGTAGGCTGTTAGACCATGTTGATGTTTACACAGGATGTGGCTGATATCAGGGAAGTGTGTCCTGTCACATCTAGGCTCTTTTAAGCTCAGGTGCACGGGTTTGCTCAGTGCGCTGCATCGCTCACTAAAATAGGGCCATTAAATGATATTAATTATATTGTAGGCAGATGGAATGCATCATAGATAGCCAATCACACATTCTGGACCTACAGCAGACCTGTATAAAGTATGCATACACCCTACATTCTGATTTTCCCCCAGTGGTGCTGCGGTAGCATTGTCGCCTCACAGTAAGACGTTGTCCTGTTCAATTTTCAGCTAGACCGTCTTCTGTGTGGAGACATGCATGAATGGGCATACCTTCATTGAAGGTTGTGCGTCAGGGCCAGCAACTCGGCACGTAAAAATCTACTGCCAATCATTAGCGAACCGGAGTTCTGCTGTGGCGACCCCTAACCGGGAAAAGCTGAAAGACACAGCAACAACAACTCTGGACCATTGGAGTACAGACTTGGGAATTTTAAATGAAATAATGTTAGGGGCTGCAACATCTGTATGTGCTAGAAGCTGAAGTCAATGCTGCTGGTGCTGCTGGCAATAGATGTAGGCAGAGAAGGAGAAAAGTGTTTAGGCCCAGAGTAAGCTTCCAGGAGCTGCATGAGCTGGAGACTGTAGAGTGCTACAGGCTGGACAGGGACATTCTACTAGAATTCATTGACCTCTGCTGCCCTCAACTCAGACCAAGAGCCAACAGACTCATCCCAGTGGAAACAAAAGTATGTGTAGCCCTTAGGATACTAGCTACAGATACTTTCCAAAGACCAACTGGGGACATGATGGGGGTCTCACAAGTACCTGCATCCAGGATACTCCACCAGTTCCTGGATGCTATACTACCACATGCCAGTGAGCACATATATTTTTCCCTCTACCCTGAAGTGAGGGCCAGCAATATGCAACAGTTCCACCATGTAGCACACTACCCTGAAGTACTGCGTGCCACAGATTGCACTCATGAACACATAAAGGCACCACCTGGTGAATAGGGTAGAGTCTACATTAACCGCAAGGGGTACCACTCCATAAACTACCGGGTCATGTGCAATGCCCAGGGGATTATCCTGAATGGGTGTGCTGGCAACCCTGGCAGTTATCATAACTCCCACATCTGGAGCACATCACAGCTGTACCAGATGTTTACTATGAGGGACATCCCACACAGCCATTTATTGGGGGATTGAGGGATGCTGGCTGTACCCTGGAACCTAGGATGATGACACCCATCAGAAATGCACACACACCCATGGAAGAACACCATAATGAAGCACATGCACAATCTAGGAACATCATAGAGTGTGGGTTTGGGCTTCTGAAGTCATGGTTCCGGTGCCTAGACATATCTGGTGGAGTCCTGCAGTACTCTCTAGCCACATGTGCACATATGTTCACAGTATGTACCATGCTACACAATATGATCCAGAGGAAACAGCTGCAGCAGGGGGTCTATATTAAAACATCGAACACTTAAAAGAGCAAATGATGTTTCATCGACCCTTTTTCAGCGAAAGCTGAAAATGTCAACACCTCAGAACAGCGATTTCTTTCCTAGGGAAAGAAATCGCTGTTCCAACCAAAAAAATAAATAAAAAACAGTAAACACTTCCAAACACATAAACAAGTACTTAACCCTAATTCTACCCCCACAAAAAAGTAAACAGCTGAAAACGCATATGTACGTAACTCAACCATACATCTAACGCAAAAAAAAAGTAAACATTTTAAAACATATGCACTTACCTTCACTCACACCCTAACCTTAAGGTCAGTAACTGTTGCACATTTACGTAAACAGTTCCAAACACACACACACATACCTTAACCCACACCCTAACCTTAAGGTCAGTTAAAGTTGCACATTTATGTAAACAGTTCCAAGCACATACACACTTACCTTTACCCTAATTCTACCTCCCCAAAACAAAAGTAAACATCTTAAATCACATATGCACTTAACTAAACTGTACATCTAATGCAAAAAAAAAAAATAATAAAAAAACAGTAAACACTTTCATACATATACCTACCTTAACCTGCACCATAACCCTAAGGTCAGTAACTGTTGCACATTTAGCCTCGGGAGCTATACCGGACAATGGACCATACTACAGTGCAGAACATGGCAAAGCAACAAAACAGTCAAGCGACTTCTTTTCCCAGGGAAAAAATTTGCTTTACAGCCACTTTGCTGTTTTGCCTGTTCGCTCTTTAGGTGTTGATGAAAGTGTATTCGACAAAATATTGTCATTCTAATAGGAACTCACAGGAGGATCAGCAAAAGGAGGTGATACGTAGCCCCCACCAGTGCCTAGGTCACCACAGCCACAGTCACAGGAGGACTCAGGGGAGGAACTCCCTGCTGATGTCCCTGTAGGTAGACATAGGCATGCTTAGTATGCCCTGGCTTTGGCTAAGAGAAAACACATAGCACATTCAGTGACAAGCTAGGGACCTAGGGACTGACACCTTACTCTTACTCTCATACAGTAAATAAAATTGATGTCTAGCAACCCATACAACCTGTACCTATCCATGTATTGGCTGTGTATTGCTTGCATCGGAGAGAGTCAGCCCTAAATACAGTTCTGTCAACTGCTGCATTTTCACGGTATGTATCTAACCTACACAGCACTTGTAAGGATTATCATGATATGGCATTGTATGTATGGATCTGCTACTTTGTGACACAGTGTCACATACTAAGCTAGTAAATCAACTATCAAGACTAGGCTGCTCCCCAAAATCCTTCAAATGGTTTACCTCTTACTTACAGAGCAGAGAGCAATCAGTAAGGTGGCTAAATGTACAATCCGATTACCAACCTAACAATATAGGAGTACTGCAAGGATCTATTTTAGGTCCACTAATGTTCAACATTTTCTTCAATGAACTGCTCAAAACCCCCCAAATTCAGAAACTCATCCAATACACTGATGATTCAACACTGATATCCACCTCCGACAACTCTGATCTCACAGTTACACAACAGGCTTTTACCTTTATTGAATCATGACTTATTAAAGCACAACTTATGCTAACCCCCCAAAAAACTCATCTCTTACTCTTCTCTACAAAATCACCTGACTTTGACTTCAAAATACTTGCAAAAGACGGCACACAACTAGAACTAGTGAAGACAGCCAAACTACTAGGGATAGTAGTAGATAACAAACTCACTTATGAACCGCACATCCTAAATGCAATAAAGAAAACACTTCAAACTAGGAAAACTATATCACCACACACTCTATATGGATAAATATACCAAAACAAAACTAGCCAATACCCTACTCATGCCTTCCTTTCTATATGGTAGTGCCATTTTTACCAATCTTCACACAACCCTTAGTGATAAATTACAATCCTGCTACAATAAAATAGCTAAATTCGCCTGTGAAAAACCACACCGTGCTCATCATTGCCATGCTATCACTGAGCTAAAATGGCTAGCGGTTTTCCACCATCTACACTACACCCAAGTAACCTTAGCCCACAAGCTAATCTGTAAACCTAATGAATGCCCTGCCCTCAGTTCAATCTTACAAACTTACATCCCTAGAAGAACACTGAGATCTTCCTGTGAACTCATGCTTACTGTAACAAAACCCAACGAAAGAGCTAGACAATGTCTGTGCTCCTATTCTGTTGCCAAACTATGGAATAACCTACCACCTGAAATAACCCAAATTGACCATCCAAAAACTTTTAAAGTAGCTCTAAAAACACATTATCTAAAGAATCCATCCTGCTCGTGCCTTAGAAGCAAACCACCTTAAACAGCACATTTTACCAAATTCTAGGCTGGCTAATGTATGTAATACCCAGTCTTCACAATAATACTGTAAACTATACTGTCAGCAAAGAAAGTACTGTATTATAGTCCATGCATTTCTACTGATGTAACATCATATCCTATGTAATGATTCCTAGTGCATATTAACATAAATCCTATGAATTGCAAATTATAATATTTTTTACTTTCTGTTATATCTGTAATACTTTTAAGCTTATGTTAAACATTGTCTCTCTGTAATGCTTTGTGGAGCTTTTCTCCCCGGGCCTCCACTGAAAATGGATCTCTGACCCAGTGGACTTCCCAGTCAACAAATGCTAATAAATAGATAATAAATATTGTGCAAGTAAATATAGTGGGCTGTTTGGACAGAGGTAAAATCCACATAGCACTAGAGATACCTATTCCACTGTCATGTGTCCTTTAATATTCACTAGGTCTCATGCATAGAATATATAGTTCAGCAGTCAAGGGAGATGTTAGAAAGCGGGGTGACATGACATTCGGACTACTGTGTATCCCAGCAGAACATGCGGTGTTGTTCCCCCACTCCCAACACAACAGTGTTCCCATATAACTACTTTAACAGTAACTCATCAGTGATAAACCAGCAGTCCAGGCAGTCTCAGGGCAGTAACACAGAAATTGATCATACATTGTATGTCTCACAACGCAGGAATAATAATGTACAGATTTATACTGTTGATTGTGTGATAAATGACCCCTTTCCATCAAGCAGCTTGTGTTGCTCAGTGGGAATTATTATGTTGTTTTTTTACAGACTGTAATTAATATGTAACCTGTGTCAAATATTAATTACATGAAACAGTTGAAAAATGCCATAGACAATTTGAGTAAAGTGCAGCACTCCAGAAACAGGGACAGATGTCATTGTCTGTAATACACAAAATCCTGCATTGGAGTACAGGTAGGTATGGGCGAGAGTCATATATATATATATGTGTGTGTGTGTGTGTGTGTGTGTGTGTGTGTGTATGTGTCTCCCCATATATGAACATAACACATGTATATAGCGTACACACACAGCTACATTTATGTATAAATCCTGGTTATATACGTAAATATGTGTGTGGATGTCTGTATTTCCTACATACCCTGATAATGGCGAGTAAAGCTGCACTATGACACATCTATAATGTTGCTCATAGGATCCAAAGTAAAGGCTCAACAGTACATAATCCACTTACCTACAGATATATAAGCCACTTAGAAGTAACAGATAAACTTTTTTGTGCTCTTAATTTGATAAACAAGTGTGGGATAGTGTATCGCAAAACAGTGTAAATGTTTCTAGATGTTTAAACTGTAACAGCATTTTATGTATGTCACCATTAGTGTGTGCTGTAACACGAGGTTTCGCACAACCATTCTAAGCTTACAGTTGCAGCATAATACGCTGCTCATTGTATTAGACGGTAATAGCTGTTTTTAAAAGGGCGTTCTCTGTGGCAATTTGCGCTAAACAGTTGCACCTTATACCTGTTGTAATGTTTATATGAAAATGCACTGCAAAGTGAAAGTGGTAACTGAGACAGTACTATCAACTACTAAATATCACAAATCTATCCCCACAGGTCGTTCCCTGGTATTAGTTCCCCACAAGCTCCTAAGCACACGGGACCCTAAACAGAACGAGTAGTGAAGCACGCCGAATCAAGCTCCTGAAACTCAATAGCTATAGGGTAATAACCCGCACTCTCAACTAATAATTTAAGCGAACTATAACTGGGTCCAGCACTAGAAACTAGAAAGTCGCTGGCATTTTAAAGGTATCCAGTGATTACATTGTAGATAACCCCTCTTACACACAAGATACAACTGTAATAATTATAATAGCTCCAACAAACCAAAAACCTATTGGATGTGGAAGTTCACCTACCTTGCAACCTCCAATCAAGTGCAAACCGGAAACTGGTTAAGCCCGCCGTTAAGCCCTGCCGCTCGGGCTCACTACGCTCCCCTCCCTGCCGCCTAATCCCACCGCCCTACTATTGCTTAATTTATATCTCTCAAACCACTCCCACCTCCCTCGCAACCAATCAGCCACAACCAATATCACACTCTCGACCTATCTCATCACTCACTACTAACCCCTCCTACTCCCATACCATTATCAAATCTCCTCCCGACAATCATGTCCACCTCCACAAATATACTACTATCCATTCTACCAGCCCTACTAATTATCCCATTTCAACTCTCCTCCTATGAAAACACAGTACATCTTGGCTTTCACTATCCCAGATTCAGTACCTCCACCCCTCCACTTCTACTAAACACCCCCCATCCTGTCTCTTCCTTGAACCTCTATACTAATGCCTCACCTAACTTTGCCCCTATCAGGCCTAAGTACATCCACAACAAACCTAGATACTATCATCGTACACTGCTCCGAGTCTGGAAACTCATAATCAGAATAAAAAATAACCTTACCAAGGATGGTGACATCCACCCAAACCCAGGCCCAAACACCTCATCTATGCCCAATCTCTCAGATAAAACCCCAACCACTATAAGCCCAACTCACAGACCCCACGACTCCTTGCTGGCTTGCCACCTAAACATCAGGAGCATAAACAACAAAACCCAGCACCTACATGCTCTCTTGGCAGTATATTCACCTGAGATACTCTGTCTCACAGAAACATGGCTAAAACCTGCCACCAAAGACACTGAAGTCCTGCCACCCGGGTACAACATGCATAGACTTGATCGCACCCATAAAAAGGGTGGTGGGGTAGCAATACTCTATAAATCCACCATATCTGTAACCATGGCCACCTTACAACCCCCCCTATTCAATAACACCGAAATTATCATTGCAAAGCTACACATTAACAAACAAAAAAGCATAAACATTGTCTGTGTCTACATTCCCCCAGGAAAGAACATTGACACCCTAGAGGAATTCCTGACCTGGCTCAACAATAACCAGCCACAGGAAACTATAATCCTTGGGGACGTCAACATAGACTGGTCAGCCTGTTCCACTCAACCTCCAATGACCCATATTAACCTCCAAGGATTTACCCAAACCATAACCTCACCCACTAGGCCAAGTAAATCACATAACAAGGCTAGTACTATAGATTGGATACTTATCAATAACTTCCCCCATCTCTATTCAACAGGCACTCTACCAGATGATCTGAGTGACCATTGCCTGACATATATACTCAGACACAAGTTCAACTACCATCTGCAACCCATATATAGAACTATAAGAAGCAACAGAAGCTTTGACCCTCTAAAATTTAACAGTGAACTAAAGGCGTGCAACTGGACTGCACTACAATGGCTCCCACTAGATGAAGCAGTCTCCTACTTCAATGACAAATTCCTCACCATCCTCAACCTCCACGCCCCTAGTAGGACTAGTAGAACCAAGGTCAATACTGCACCATGGCTCACCAAAGAAACCAGGGACAAAATGATATCAAGAAATAAAGCATGGGCCACCTACCGCACAACTAAAACCCAACCCGACCAACTCCTATTTAGGCAACTAAGAAATTAGGCAAAAAAATCCATAACAGAAGATAAAAAGAACTACTACCACCACTTACAACAAGCACACAAAACTAAACCCCAGAAATTCTGGGCAGGAATTAACAGACTACTCCATCCAGGACAAACAACCACCCCAAACCCAAATGGTACCAATCAAAAAACTCCAGAAGACACGGCAAACTCCTTTAACTCCTTCTTCACAGAAACCATCCAAAATTTAGCTAACCAACTCAAACCCACAGGACTTAATCCTAACAAAGAAATGTCCAGCACAATAGCCCCCTTCAAACTCCAATCCGTCCCCACCAAACTCATTAAGACCCTACTTAGTAAGCTAAGACCAACCACCCTGGCTGCAGACCTCCTACCAGCTAACTACTTACAACAGGCTGCAGAAGCAATCGCATACCCTATTTCTGTCCTTATCAACCGTACCATATCAGAAGCCGTTATCCCCAGCTTATGGAAAATCTCACATGTAATACCACTACACAAGGGGGGCAGTTCTACCGAACTGTCCAACTACAGGCCCATAGCTATTCTGTCCCCACTAGCTAAAATCATGGAAAAGTGTGTTCATATTCAACTCATGAAATATCTCACACAGAACAAACTATTATCTAATTCACAACATGGCTTTAGACCCAATCACAGCACCACAACAGCTCTCCTCTCCTTCTCTGATGCCGTCAACCACAATCGTAACAATAACAATCTGTCCTCTGCCCTCTTCTTAGACCTTTCCAAGGCCTTTGACATGGTAGATCACAAAATGTTAGTGAAAAGTTTGGAAGCCCAAAACTTAAACAAGCAAGCCCTCCAATGGTTTGAGTCTTACCTACAAGACAGACAACAGGCAGTACTGTGGAAGGGCAAACTCTCCTCTCACCTCCCCATCAAACTTGGAGTTCCTCAGGGATCAATACTAGGTCCCCTTCTTTTTTCCATCTTTATAAATGAACTTAGTGCAGTCATACCAGAGGCTACCTGCATTCAATATGCAGATGACTCAACCTTGATCTGCTCTGCCTCCTCCCCAACAAAACTTTTCACATTAACCCAAAACACCTTCAACAAGGTTGAAAATTGGCTATTAAACCAAAAACTAATACTAAACCCCAACAAAACTAAGTTACTTCTCTTCACCCCAACAAATAGAACCAAACCACCCTCATTCAACATAACAGCTAATAATGGCATCATCATCTCCCCAGTAACCCAAACCAAACTATTGGGTGTCATGATTGATGACAACCTTAGGTTTGATGTACATATCAACCAAACCATAAAAACTATCAATAAGAAATTTGGCAGCCTCTATAGGATCAGATCATTCCTAACCCCGCCAGCTAGAACTGCTATTGCCAGATCGCATCTCTTATCAACCCTTCTCTACGCCTCCCCTCTCTTCTCCCACCTGAGTAAAACTGACCTCAAAAAATTGTCAACTTCCTATAACCACATAGCCAGATTTGCTACTGGCACACCCTACCGGACCCACCACTGCCAGAACCTGAAACTCTTAGGCTGGCTGGAACTACAACAACTCCTCCAACTCAACCAGCTCTTAGTAGCCCATAAAATTCTCCACCACCCAGACATTACTCCAGCCCTTAGTAACATAATCCGCCCTTATAGTAACAATCGGACACTCCGCTCATCCACCAAACTATTAGTACTTATGACCAAATCAAACCACACTGCAGGTGACTCCTCTTTGCCAACTCTGTCGGTAAATATTGGAACTCACTACCTGATAACATTACCCAAGAATCTTCACCAACGATATTTAAACATAAACTAAAAAGCCACCTTAAGTCACACTGGCTATGCCCCTGCACCAACCCGGACTAGTACCCCTGACTCTCCTCGACCGTACTACCCTACCAGTCCACCCAATCATATTGATCAATCATACAAACTAATCTAGGTCTGATTGCCTTAATAAATTTCCTAAACCATACGTAACTAAGGAACTCTCTCCTATTTCTACCACTTATTGTATGTCTCCTATGGACTGCCTTATGGATGGATACATTCTGCTTTGTCTGGTATTACCATGTAAGTCCTGTAATTGAAATCATTGTGCTATCTACTTTTTCTTTGTACTCACTTTTACTTAATGTTATTTACCCAATATGTGTAATACTTCTAAATTGTTGTATGTCTGGAGCTTTTCTCCCCGGGATATGTGTAATACTTCTAAATTGTTGTATGTCTGGAGCTTTTCTCCCCGGGACTCCGCTGAAAACGGATATGTATCCAGTCGGACCATCCCGGTCAACAAATGTAAAATAAAATAAAATAAAATAAATATCTGTGCCTGCTGGATAACAGCATGTAGACAGATACAGGTGAGCAGGTGGTGTAATGTATAATGTTGTCTGCACATGCATGGACAGGGCACACTGTTCTTGCCCACAGGTTTGCTCATCCAAATGCAAACAGACACATATGGCCAGACTGGTAGCTGTAGCCTCATAGCTAGGATAAATAACAGTTATGTGACTGCTAGGCTACTAGATGCAAATAACAGTATGAAGCAATATCACTCTGCAGGCCACAAACGCTGTTCAGCACAAGCCTAATTTATGTAATCCATAGGTAGTTTGTGCAAGGAGATAACAACTGGGATGCAGCCAGTGGTTACAGTATGAATGCAAGTGAATTCCCAATAGTGTTACTAGTCCTTGTTGGATTCCATGTGTGGCACAGTCTAGAATGCTAGCATGTCCAAAAGATGCTGTGTTTCCTCCATAGAGAGGCCAATTACAACCTGCTCTGTAGATCTAAATGGAATGGGACAGGCTGTAGGGGTGTCATGTGGCACATGCACTGGGGACAGGGAAGTGATGTTGACTCAGAACCTGTGGGACAACAGGTTAGCTATGAGTACAAACTCATAATATGTGTTATCATTAACTATGAGTTCACCAACAATCTAGGCCTTTCCTCTGAGGTTACACGTGTAGCTACACTGTGCGTTGTGTTTGTGCTTTGTGAGGGAGGCTAATTTTGTCACATACTGTTTCTGTGCTACATCACAACAACACTATGTGCTTGTCTTAGCTGAGGAGGGTATGCCTCCATTTTAGGGGGGCACTCTCACTTCAACTGTCACAGAGTAATGTTCATAGGTTCATAGGTTCATAGGTAGGTACTAGGCTATTGGCCCAAGGGTCTACATAAGCCTAGCCAACAAGGTTCCCTGGCTTACGCCACCCAACAAAGTTATTTTATTGTGCCACTGTTGAGCAGAGACACAGAAGTGATCCCCGAGGTGTATTTCCTATTTCCCATCCACTCATCAAGATTTTTCTTGAAGAGTGCTAATGAATAACTTTGCTTGACATAGATGGGTAGCCTGTTCCAGAGTATGGGAAGTCTCTGGGACAGGAATCTATCCCTACAGCATGTCCTGTTTATTGTGGTGACAAGGTTTAGGTCCCACGAGTGTGTAGCTCAGAGGGATTGGGATTTCTTTAGGTGTAGCATGTCCAACAGCTCTGGGTTTGACATAGCTTTATATGTTAGGCAGAGATCACCTTGGAGTAGGCAATATGCTACGGGGTAAAGCTGGAGTTTTTTAAGGTGGTCAGTGCAGGGCATTTGTTTGAGGCCAGTAATCCTCTTTGTGAGGTACTTCTGTGGCCTTTCCAGCTGCTGCAGATGTCTTGTGAGGTACATTCCAAAAGGGGCGTTGTACTCTATAATGGGTCTAATGAGTGTCGAGTAGAGGGGAACAATGACCTCTTTTTTCCTGGATGAGAACCCTTTTATGATGAGGTGTGCCACATAGAAGGACTTCCTGACTACTGTGGCGATGTGACTATCAAATGAGAGACTACTGTCCACCTGGGTCCCAAGGTCTCTTATCATGCATTCGGTGTTAAGTAGATTGCTGCCTATGTGGTAGCTCATGGGTACAAAGTTTTTAAAAAAGGGGATGACACTGCGCTTTTTGACATTGAGATTGAGTCCATTGCTCTGACACCAGGTATCTGTCTCAGTGAGGCCCTTCTGTAGGATGTCCACATCATTTGGGGACTTGACTATGGCTCCTAGTTTGCAGTCATCTGCGAACTTCATTAGCCAGAGGCCTTCTGTGTTAGCCTGTACTTCAGAGAAGTAGATACCAAACAGGAGAGGTCCCAGGACAGAATCCTGTGGTACTCCACTTGTCACTGCTGTGAGGTCAGATTTGGAGTCTGCAACTTTTACAGTGTGGGTTCTGTCAGTGAGCCAGTTGGCAACCCATCTTGTGATGTAGGGATTTATACCTAATTTAGTGAGTTTAGCTATAATTCCAGAATGGGGGATGGTGTTGAAAGCCTTGGCGAGGTCAAGATAGGCTGTGTGAACCACCTTACCCTTATCTACGGCTTTGGTGACTGCCTCAAAGAAGTCAATCAGATTCAGGAGGCATGAGCTGCCTTTCACAAACCCGAACTGGGTGGGATCCAGAGTTTGGAGGTTACCACTGTCTTTGTTTATGAGTTCCATGATGATTCGTTCCATGGTCTTGCAGACCAGGCTTGTCAGGCTAATAGGTCAATAGTTCCCGGGATCAGTGGTGGCTCCCCCTTTGTGGATTGGGATAACTGTTGCTGTGTGCCATTCAGTGGGCACAAAGCCTGATGCAAGGCTATTATTGAACATGGTGCTTAAGTGGGGAGCCAGTTCGTTCTGGAGTTCGTGTAAAACACAGCCTGGGATGTTGTCCGGTCCCATGGATGCTGTATTTTTGGCTTTAGAGAGTGCAGCTTTTACTGGTGCAGTTGTGATTACAGGGACTCTGCATTCTTCCTGTATAGATATGGGCCCTTTAAAGGGCGAGAGGGGGGTAAAGTTAGCACTGAACCTATCTGCCAGGATGTTGGCAATATTAGTTGGTTCTGTAATTTTCGTGTCTTTGTGCTCTAACTCAGAGCAGATCAGGGTGTTGCCATCGAGATTCTTGACATAGCTATAGAATGCATTGTGGTTGTCCTTGGAATTAGTGGTGATTTTGTTTTCTAGCTAGCTTTGGAGGATCTTATAAGGGATCTGACCAGGGAGCTCCTCCACTCATGGGATTTTACTCTCTTTTGCAACAGTTTCTTCCTTCTGTTGTACAGTTTGTTTATGGCAGGGGACCACCAGATTGGCTTCCTTTTTTTGGAGGATAGTATCTTGGTTCTCTTTGGGATAGCACGATCCATGCACTCATGTAAGTGCTTATAGAGTGCATTTGTGTAGGATTCAGCAGTTGTAACTATATTGTCCATCTGCATGGGTGTTATGAAGTTCACCACTTCTGTCTTAAGAAGCATGAAGTTGGCTTTGGAGAAATTTTTTACTGTGGTTTCCTTAATGGAGGGGTGGGGTTGGGATGTGGATATCAAGGGTGATTAGCTTATGGTCGGATCGGACCAACGAGGAGTTGACTTCAGGTGTGGAACACCGGTCATGCATGTTGGTAATGACTGGGTCTAGGATATTGTTGCCCCTGGTGGGTGTGTGGTTAAGTTGATCTAGGGCATTGGAGTTTATGAATTCCAGAAAGCGTTGAGATAAGGAGATGGTACATGAGTAGTTTTCCCAGTTAATGGTGGGGTAGTTGAAGTCACCCATTATTAGGGTGTTTGGTTGAACCCTAATATTTTCCAGTACATCAAGAAAAGAGGAGTGGGAGTCCTGGGGCATGGTGGGGGATCTGTAGCAAGCTACAATTTATATTGCAGTTTTGCCCAGAGTTAGTTGCACTTGGATAACCTCGGATGCATTATGCTGAGCAACGAGCCTGGAGGTGTGGATATCCTTAATGAATATGGACACACCTCTGTCTATGGTGTTTTGGTCTAGGTTACATGGCCAAAAAGTGTGGTATGAGTTATAGCCTGGTAGTGCAGGGGTGATCTCTGGAGCCTTGAACCAGGTCTCAGTGACTGCACAGATATCGATGTTCTCCATTTTAATGAGTGCCTCGAGTGAGTGCATTTTGAGATTTAGACTTCTAGCATTGAATAGCATTACCCTCAGTTTTTGCTTGCCTGTTCCTCTTATGGTGGTGAATTTTGTTATTTGAACCCTGCCTAAAAAAGGCACTATAGGGGCAGCAAGAGCCTTAGCCAGTATCCGGAATCCCAGAGGCGACAGGTGCAGGCCATCTGTGCCAAAGCATCGTGGTTTGTCAACCATGTCATCCCAAGCAGGCAGATACTGGATCCCCTTAGAATGACACCAGAAGCTTAGCCAATTGTTGAAATCAATAATTTTGTCCTTGTACTGCGGTATCATTCTGGGCGATGGCAGAATGCTACTCGGGGCTAGGGTCATACCTGCCTGGGCTACAAGATCAGAGAGCTCTTCTATGTCTCTTTTCATGTAGTCCAGGGAGGTACATCTAAGGTCATTCACACCAACATGGACAATGACAGAGTCATATTTGTACTTATTTTGGAGTTACCTGAGTGCGTGGGTTATGTGGCGGATCCTGGCACCCAACAGGCAGCTGACAGAAACCTTCTCCTTGTTTAGTCTGGTGAGTGGGACATCAGTGTGCCTGACTATAGAGTCACCTATGACTAGTGTGTTGGGTACGTTGTTTTGCCTTATTGGCTGTGGTTTAGTGGCACACTGAGTCTATGGGCTATGTGTCATTTGGGTTGTGCTGGGGGATGGAGGTTGCTTGCATTTCTGCTTTGGAAGTCTCTGTTGCTTAGACAGATTATTACTGAGAGCCTCAGCGAATGTTTTTGTATTACTATGTGTGGATTTTGGTGGTGTAGATTTAGTGAGACTATGTGATGAGTGTGGTGTGGTGCAAATGTTTACCTACTCCTCATGACTGTCAAGTTCTGTCTTGGTTAGAGAGAGCTTTACCTCCAGTTTGGCTAGATAAGTGCATCTCTCACAAGTTGTAGTGTTGGGTGGTAGGAGGAGAGGGTTATCTGTGTACATGAGGCAATTTCTACATTGCCTCAAGATGCCCAGATTCATCAGATAGACAGGAGAGAACATTGGGAGCTGACCATTGGACATGCCTGAATAAAAAACGATTTTCCTCTAGATAAGTGAGGAAAGTGAGTACAAGAGCTGGTTTTCTCTAAGCAAGTGAGAAAAGTAAGTACAAAAACTGTTTTCCTCTAGGTAATGAGGAAGATTGAGTGCCATAGTAATTAGTAGCTTATTTAGTGCTTACAAGTTCTGAACAAGTGCTGAGCATGAATAAGCAAATTTAAGTGCTAAAACTAAGAATCTGTATTTGCACTAGACGAGTTACAGGACAGAAACAAGTACAAATGCAGGCTTTCAAATCAGAAAGTTAAGAGAGATGGAAGATTGCCCAAATGGCCAATAACTACAATGTCTGGGCCAGAACCACTCCTTATGTGGAAGACAGGTTACCTAGTGCTTACCACTCCCACTGATAGGCTAGAAGGCTTCCCTCCAACACAGAAAGGCTTGGGGGACTCAGAAGCTTACATACAGTCCTGGATACAGCAAATCTGTATCTGGAACACTAGTTACAGGAAAGGTAGGAAGCAGGCTTATAGTTTTTTTTTTTTTTTTTTACAGAAAAGTAGCAAAAACCGTACTAAAAACAATTCACAAGAAGTGCAAGCTAGCACACTTGAGTATGTAGCAATATTAGACCAAACACAGTTTACAAAATGCAATTAAATTAAAAGGACTAAGAGTGAGTGCAGAAAGAGTTTATTGGGTAGAATGTGGTAAAGAGATGGGACTAGGGGAGTGTCACAGATCAAATCTATAGTGGGGCGGGCAACTGCAAAAGCCACCAAATTTAAACTACAAACCAAAAATAGGGAGAGGAGGTGCGACAAAACAGTTTCAACAGAAATCTAAGTAACAACTAACAGTACAAACTTTAAAACCAAAAAAATATACTCAGCTCTGTATATTTGCAGATCAGTCTCTCAGAACAGTGAGACAACAGTTTCAACAGAGATCTAAGCAACAATTAACAAACTCTATAATAAAAAAAATATACTCAGCTCTGCATATTTGCAGATAGTGTGTAAGGCAGTCTCTCAGAACACAGGTTCCAGCAATTTAAATGCAGGCTGTTACAGGTCAAATTAAGTGATCCTTGAGTTAGGTAACACACAAGCTATAAAAACCAGTTATACCAACTGAAGACACGGCAGAAAATGGGGGGGGGCAGTTTCAACAGAGATCTAAGCAACAACTAACAGTACAAACTTTAAAACCAAAAAAATATACTCAGCTCTGTATATTTGCAGATCAGTCATGGCCAACACTTATTGTACAATCTGCTAATGGCAGTTGTCCACCAGGCAGGTTTGTTGTGCAATGAGGAGCTTGTTTCCCTGTCAGGTACAGCTGAGGCTATACAGTTGTACTGGTACTTGCATAAAGCACTGGTGTAGAGCTCTGTATACTTGCCTGTCCCATATGAGGTGGGAGGTGCAGTCAAGCTATGTAAACCATCCCATAGGAGGTAATACATTGCTTTGTTGATGTTTATTACTGTATTTTCTTCAGGGGGTGTAGGTGTGCAGCTTAGTTTTAATGAGAATGATCTGTGGTCAGATCTCACCAGGGAGGACCTCAAAGTGGAGGGGCTGCAGTGGTCACTCATATTGGTAAACACCTGATGCAGTACATTGGCTCCCCTTGTGAGGATATCACACCACTGGTCCATGGCATTGTAGTGAAGGACATGGACTAACCTTTGGGCAAGTGAGCTTATGCGCAACTAACCAACACAGTTGGTGTTTACTTAATGTAACCCCAAACCATGGTTTACTGATGTATCTTGTTAGACACAAGTGCAATCAAATAAGCACAATGGGTGTCTGGATTAATCAAGCTGCTCCTGTAGTTGGCAATGGCTTAAGTAGGTGCTCTTCCAGCTTTGTATAGCACCTGCAGTGTCTCTTGGAAAACACACTGTTCACCAATCTGCATGTGTATCTATACTTAATGAATATGTATACGCCACCTGCATTGCATTGCACACTGTCAGTTTAACGTCTGTACATGTGGAAGGACGTGTTGTCTGGTATGGGTGTGGTGCTATCCACAACCTTGACCCCGGTGTCAATAACTGCACAGATGTCTGCATATTCCAAGGTGGGGACACCATCCACAGAGTGGGGGTTAGTGTTGCCATTATTAGAATGTAGTAGCATAACCATGATGTATGACAATGGCATTCTCATTGGAAAGTTATCTCTCCAGACAGTACCTATAGGATGCACTGTGAGGGTGTCATCAGCCTTGGCCAGTACTCAACATCCCAAGAGTGACAGATGCAGACCATCTGGGGAAGAGCTTTGAGGTGTGTTGTGCAAGTCATCACAGATGGACATGTAGTGGATCCCCTTACAAGGACACCACACGCTAAGGCAATTATTGACGTCCATCATTTTCCATGTGTATTGAATTATCAACATAGGTGAGGGTCAAATGCAGCTGGAAGTTATGGGCATACCCTTTAGAGACACAGAGTGACTAAGCTCAGTCATGTGTCTGCATACATTCCAGTGATGTATGTCCCAAGTCATACACACCTCCAGAAACTATGATGTCATCAGTATGTAACCTGATAGTCATTGACTTGTGTCAATGTGTGGTACGACATATTGTGTCTACCCACAGACAGCTAATTGTGATGTTTCCCAAACATAGCCTGCTGATATGGACATCAGTGTGTCTCATGATGCAATCACCTATGAATAATAGGTTTGATTTTGTGGTTTACCTCAAGTGTTTGACCGGTGAGACAGTGGTGCATGAGCTATTATGGGCATGATTATGTGTACTGAGCTTGCATATGGTTTTCTGAGGTGACTGTTGTTTGGGAATATGTCTGGTAAGAAGCTCCATACCTGCAGGTGTGTGTGCTGTGGGTGTGGGTGGAGCAGGGCATGAGTTGTGCGTGTTTACAAAATGTTCATTGCCATATCAGTATGTCAAACCCAGAGCTGTTCGTCATACTCCACTTGAAATCCCAATCCCTCCAAGCTACACGCTCTAGGGACCTAAACCTGATCTAAACCTTGTCATCACAATAAACAGAACATGATGGAGGGATAGAGTCCTGTCCCAGAGACTTCCCATACTCTGGAACAAACTACCTATCTGTATCAAACAAAGCTCCTCATTAGCCCTCTTCAAGGAAAAATCTTGATGATTGGATGGGAAATAGGAAATTCACCCCAGGGATCACCTCTGTGACTCTGCTCAACAGGGGCACAGGAAAATAATTTTCTTGGGTGGTAAAAGCCAAGGTACCATTTTGGCTAGGCTTATATAGGCTCTTGGGCCAATAGTCTAGTACATACCTATGAACCTATATGTACCTACTAGTATGTGAGACACCATAGAATCAAGGTTTGTAATACAGTCACATGTCTCACAGGTAGTGTTTGTGTGACATGGGAGTACAGAAGTGGGGACACTTTCCACATCTCATCAGCAATCATTGATAATGCCATTAGCAATATAGTCATACTTGTGTGTACATCACAGCAGGCCATCATGAGGCCGTGTATTGACAAATGGTGAAATGTAACATGTTGTCACCTTTAAATAGCTCCCCTAAGGCAACACAGCACCTGACAGTGTGCCATAACATGATTGTGTGATTACAATGCTTTGCCACAAATGGGGTCCTTGGATTAACCATAATCCTTTTATTAGGCTTGGTCGCAATACCATACCTACAAATGTGGCACTGTGCAAGTCCAGAAAAGTTAGGATCATGCTGCTACACCCTTGGAGTTGACAGCCTGAAACACAGTGTTTATAGACACTCCTTGCAGTGAAGATGTGGATGTCCATGCATGCACAGAGGACTTGTTCAACTTTGCAGGCATGTCTTTGGCCTTGCAAGTCTACAATGCCTGTCAAGCAACCAGACAGCAAACTGGATGTTGTTTGACATGATGTGGGAACACAGACATGTGTTTTGGGTACATAACCGTAAGGTATGACATACTTAGGACATGTGGCAAGTTGACACACTTTGGCCAAAGGTGGCCACTCCTCTGCACAAGGCTACAGAGCCATGCCACTCATATATCCATCACTGAGCTGTTAAAGGGCAGGATGCATGAATTGCAGTGACAGTCACATAATATGGATCACCACCACTGTGGTGCTTGTTTGAACAACCCTGGACAACTATATCTCTGGACATTGCACATTATATTGTGATGCTGCAGCTGTACCCCCAATCACCATCTGGTCACTACCCTAGCAAAATATCACCAATCCTGGAGCAGAAGGCATAATACATGCAAATGTCAACTGATTGCTCAGGCTGCTTAATCAAGGTATCTACCTGGAAAAGGGTATGGTAAGCCTACACAGCCTTGCATGACATGGGACAACTATGTGGATGAACTAACATGCTGTATTCTTCTTCAAATTATGAGCTTCATAGTAACATTTTGTTTCTGCTGACAGAAAAACTATTAGATCATGGTTTCCCAGCAGAGAGTGGTTGTGGTGAGACCAGCATTAGTAGTGGCCAGGCACCAGCAATTCAGGGGACTCCCGTGTTTTCCACATTCTTAACAAGGTAATTTTGTCCTTTCAGTAGACACTGCTTGAGTAGTGAACAAAGTAATCCAAAACCGGTTAAACTGTTTATTCCAACTGAATGTCAAACTAAGCGCTTTCACCCAACTATTCCGTGGGTTTCGTGAGAGTTAAAAATACACCATTACTGCTCTCATTATATACACATACCATTAACCTGTGTCCAATCACATAACTGCTTCAATTACTTTTAAAATTCTTAGCAATCAGTTCATAAAGTTACATAACATACAACACCTCATTTCATTGTGCAAAATTCATTACAAATACTAAAAACTGTTTTTTAATAACACATCTAAGTAACCCTTACATACCTAATTATTCAAAACCTAAAAAAATAACAATATCCCTATATCAAATTATAAATAAATCTAAATGTTCAAAATTCATCTAAATATGTATTACAAAAATGTTTCATAAAATATTTTAAATATTTTAAATATAATAAAAGGTTGTAGTTGCTGACTACATAACCTCCACCTAACCACAAAACATTGACAGATTAAATGAAATATGATTTGTATTTTAATATACTAGAAATGGAGATGTGTTCATTGATACCTGGCATGTTGTTGGCATTAAGTCTAAGTTGCTACAAACATTCCTTCATTTCTGGTAAATTATTCACATCCCCCTCATTGTTAATGTTGATTGGGATCCTGTCAACTACAAAAAATATAAACCTTTTAAAATCCTCGCATTTAGTACTGTGTAGATATAAAGAACTAGTCACCTTCTTGTTTTTAATATCCCTAGCGTGTTCCATAATACGCTCTTTTAATTTCCTGATGGTTTTGCCTATATAAAATGCTGGACATGATAAACAAGTCGCTAGGTATACCACCATCTTAGTGTTACAGTTAACATGTCCAGGACATTTAATGGATCTATTGAAATTCTGTACCATAACGTAGGGACCGTCGTTAATAAACTTACAAGTTCTACATAACCCACATTTCTTCATTCTTGAATTCCTATATGGTTGATTAATGTTGTTACTTTCAAAATATTCCTTAAGGTTCTTTCCCCTACTATATTTTATATTCGGACCTTTACCTAAAATATTCATAATATCCAATTTGTTGCTGAATATTTTGTCCCATATTTCCTTTATTGTATTGAAAACTATTCCTGTGTTTTCATTAAATGGTAGTATTAATGTTTCAATCCTATTCTCCTTTTTACTTACATCCACATTCATTCCAAACCTTAAAATTGGTTTGAAATTCTTGGTCCTTTTGACCATCACTTCTTTCTTCATTTCAGATAATAAATACTGTGGGTAGCCTCTATCTTGAAACATTTCCATCAGTTTGTCTACCTCATTATTGAATACCACATCATTGCTTATAATCCTTGATAGTCTAACCATTTGGCCCTTAACTAGGTTCTTTTTTTGAAAGTACGGGTGACAGCTATCGAAGTGCAAAAAGGAATTTGAGTATGTCTTTTTCCTATAAATATTCAACTCTATTGTTCCCTCTTCCTTCATCTGAAATTTAATGTCCAAATATTCACAACTCTCCTTGTGTATTTTGTATGTGAATCTTAAGAAACTAGTTGTTCTTTCCAAATAAGTAACAAAATCTACAATCTCTTCCTTTTTTCCTTTCCAAAAAATTATTATATCGTCCAAAAACCTTAAGTATGCTGTTATCTTAAACCAAAACCTACTAACAAATACCCATTGCACTTCCCATTGTGCCAACACTAAATCTGTGTATATTGGCGCGCATCTTGCCCCCATGGCTACACCCGAAATTTGTTTAAAAAATTCACCCTCCAACAAGAAATAATTATTTGTTAAAATGGTCTCCATCATTTCTACTAATAATCTTCGCTTAACAGTGTGTAAGTCACTAAAAGCCTCTAGACTCACTTCAAACATTTGCAAACCCTGCTCATGGGGTATCACTGAAAACAAATTAATTATATCTATTGTTACCATAATGGTGTCTTGGTTTATAGAAGGTAACTTTTCCTTTACCAACTCCAAGCATTGCCATGAGTCCATTAGTATGTGAGGTAATTTCTTTAAAATATCTTTACAATTCTTGTCTATGTAGTGAGCCATGGCTTCTAATTTAGATCCCTTAGCTGACACAATGGGTCTAAACGGGGGGGGTTGCTGACGTTTTTCTGGATCTTCGGTATACCAGATATAGAAGGTGTGCTCGGATGTTCTACAAGTAAATAATTATGTTCCTCCTTATTTATCACACCCTCCATGAGGTAATCATATAATTGCCAATCCACCTTGGTGTGTGCTCTAATCATCTCGTATCTTGAAACTTTCTCGTATGGTTCACTATTATTTAGCATATCTGCCATTTTGTTCAAGTAGTCCACCTTAGTCATCACTACCACCCCACCCCCCTTATCTGGTTTCATGATTCTGTAACCATCAGTTGCTGCTAGTTCTTTAAACAAAACCTCTCAGCTGTTGTTAAATTGTCTTTGAATTCACCCCCTACTTTTAATATCCTCCTGATTTGTATGTCACATAGCATTTCAAACAAATTTATAGTAGGATTCGGTGGTGGAATAAAGGTACTTGATCTCTTCAATGTAACATGCCTAAAATCAGATTTGATTTTTTTACTGACATCATTCAAAAAAAACATTTTCAAATTTAGTAGTCTGATGTATAATTTCAAGTTAATCATCACCCTACCAATGTCAAGTTTAAAATCAGGGACAAAAGTGAATCCTTGAGTAGTGTCCAACTGCAGAATACCTGTATAGAACCTCCTGACGGGTCTACTTTAGGACCTCAAAAGCTTGATTGAACCATAAGCATCAAACTATTAAATGATCAACGTCCACAAAACAAAAATACACAAAACAAAAAAAGATATTTACACTAGTGCAAGCCCCCCCTGCACCCCTCACATGGGGCACTGTGCCCACCACACCACCCCGCTAATTATATATGCCATCTCCGAGATCACAATACAGTGAGGAAAGGGCAAATATTCCAATCCCCACTGTACCACGACCCCACAAAATACATTTTGATGAACAGCATTTTCGATATTGTAGCCGTTTGCTATTTTCACAATTCGACAACGTGAATGGGATCTGTTAAGAATATCGTATTCGATATTCACAGATTTCGAGCACATAAAGTAGACCCCCTCCTGCCTTACCTTCACAGGGTGTACATAATACCTACGCCTCCATTGTCTGTGCTCTGTTCAGACACAGACACCTTGGATGAATATTTTCTTGGAGAACATGATGTAAGTAACTGCAATAGTTAGTTGCACAGAGGACAACTTGTATGCAGCACCATGCACTGTCCCCAGATCTGTCAGTCATCTGATATTTAAAACCATGATGAGTTATCATGGAAATGATCAGTAACCATGTTGTATACTTACAGACACTGTACCAAACACAGTTTCTTTTGATCAAGGGCAGATCATGCTTACCCTAATTGGTGGTCCTCATTGACTGTTAAGCTATGCATTGAATGAGGGGAATATGACTCACTCCACCTACCATGGCCTGATAAGGCATATGACAATATTAGGCCATCAGGCATTGTTGAAAAACTGCATAGGTTATTTACAAAGTAATATGTCAGCTGGTTGCTAGGCAAGTGTCCGATAGACATTATCCAGGAAGATAGCACTGGGTAGTCCACCGCTACAATGAGGCCAGCTACCAGTGGACTTACTTCAAAAATCATTCATGGAGTACCCTGTTAGCCATTCCCTTCAATGCAGTCACAGCCACTATCAGTGATCTCTGACTGACTACATTTGCAGATGCTGGAAAATTAGGAGATGACACTGAATCCAACACAGAACCATCAGTTATCCAGGATTGGCTGAGACAAACATTCAGTTGTTGTAAGAGCCACTGACAAACAGTAAATGCCAAGGAATGCACAATACTGTCCTTTTGGAAGTCATCCACCCCTGGACTATATAGTATTGTCTGCACACCGCACACAGTTGAGCCATTACTCAGGGACTTATGTACACAGAGAGTGATCTAGCCTTTGACTGACAATGGTCATTAAGATGTGGAGATTAATTCAATTTAGTACAACCTATAGAGAAAGGAATGGCATGCAAAGCCCAGACTGTCATTTTTATACTGCATTTGGCACTCAGCACACCTATTATGGGGTGCAATGTCACCTTTTCTATGTCACTACACAGGCATAGCTGACAACAATAAGATCCACAGAGGTTACATGGTAAACCAAAATATAGTGTACTAACATGTCCTATGCAGACTGTGTCAAGGCCGTAAATGTATAGTCAGTCTTCTACATGCTTTGGAGGGGAGGTGTATGGCTGCCATACAGGGAGGTGTGAGATCCCACTGTGTACCTCCTGCATATCCAAGACAGTACTAACATATGTATTAGCTGTTCTGCACACCTACACCTTCACTGTGATATAAATACTATATGCTGGAGAGTCAGGTATGTAACCCACACATTACACTCTATATGTAGTAGGATCTCCATGCATGTGAAGCACACTTCTGCTGTAACGCACATCATTTACAAGTTACACAATGGGATGCAGAACAAGACAATCATAACTGGTGTAGGACAAATGTGTATAATGGACACAGGAAAGATGTAGATGGTTCATCTCCATCACTACAGCTTGTTGATGTGTTAGCTCCCAAAACCATGCTGACACTTATCAAGGGTATCAGACTTTGTAAGAGATTAGGGATGCATGAGTAGGTTGAATGAAGCCATTGTCCTTGTTAGCCTGTTATACACATGTGAACCTATGGAGTCATGCTTCTATAGTGCTGCACCTTTCTAAAGGCATATTTTTCTGTGCTGACATTCCATCCTGTGCTGTGATGTTTATGAGTTCATTGTCACTGTGTATCTATAGGTATCTCACATAGAATCCTGAAACTGAATCATAAACAAGTCCATGAGACACCTTTCATTGTGTTAGTATATAGCCATTAAGACATCATACAATGTAAGGTACACAATATGATGTGGTTTTCTCATTACATATGTCAGCATACAGTATCTGTGAGCAGCACAAGTGGCATGTCAAAGGCAACAATGGATTACACAAATACACAGTAATTTATAAAGTCAAGCTGTGCATCAGAGGCATAGCTCCATTTCACTGCCTCAATGATGAAGATGACAGGGATGTGGCACAGGTATCATGAATTGTATAGGGTATTGTCTGAGGGAGCAGGAGGCCTAGGCCTGGACACTCCTCTGGCATGGAAACTGTGGCACCCACATCCATCATATACTGTGTGATGGATGCCCAGGAGCTGTCATGTTTTTCTGGGTTTTCCAGGAATTTCTCAGTGGCTGACAATTGTTGTTTCACTGTAGGACCTCCACCAGTAACACTATGATTTCTGGCCACATTTGCTTCTCTTCTGTGTGCCACATTTATCATGTCAGTAGCACGTTTTTGAACCTGCTCATATGTCCTGCTCTGGTGACTGATGGAATTAACATCACATACCAGGTCAGCCCACAATGCTGCCCACTGTTCCCTGTTTTGCCTCTCCCTGGACAGTAAGAGTTCATGATGTTGATGGAGGCCTTCCAGGATTATATCATTCTTGGCATCTGTAAAAGGGCCCCAATGTCTTGCATACATTTTTCCTGAAAAACAACAAAATGGGAACACATGTCAGGATCACATACAAGTACACTATGTAGCGATATAGCAATAACAGAAAGTCTGGCAGTATCCACTACTTGATTGCACATCTCATATTCCACAGTGTGCAAACATACTAAGGGTGTGGCTCCAAATAAGATACTAGCAATAGTGAGCTTTCCTGTTTGTGCCATGACAGACACTGCTGTATGATCACACACTCAACACAAGAGTCCATTGTAGTGTGGCCCCTAGGGTACCAAACAAATAGTGTGCTATTACAACCACTATAAAGGCACATTCTGGGAGATCAGTGTGCCACATTGACAAACAACATTCCACCCTTGTTTTACTGTACTTCCTCTGCAGGTGTAACAAATCTGGAGATCAATGACATGTAATCATTATATTTCTCAGAAAGGCTTATGCTATAATCCCCATTCCCCCAAAGTATAGCCACACATATGCATCATGTTGCAAACAAAAGGGTTAAATACCTGATGGAGTACAATACTCCTCTGTTGATACAGGCAGATGTATAAAAGTTGTGACAACACGTTTACTGTGTGAAGAAACTCTCATACAGAATGGTTTCCCTGGCTAGCTGTTTGCCTTTTTAACATGGTTGTCATTACCAGATTATTGGTTCTTAACCAATCTGTGCTTCTGAATGCTAATTGCAGCCAACACAGCTGATTTGCAGTATAATCAGCCAATGGCATGCAACCACTGAACAAGATATAAAGCCTCCATGTAGATTAGAACCCCTTTCTCATATGGTGTGCTGGAAATTACTGGGATAAAAATACATCATCACAAAGAGTATGTCTGTATCAGTTACATATTATATACAGATGTGTGTGCTACTGGCTGTAGCTCAAGGTGGAGCTAATGCTGTAGGCAATAGGCATAGGCAGAGAATGTGAACACTTTGGAGGATGACAAGCTGTAAGAGTAAGTGTGGGAGGTGCGCCAGCTTTGTTGTAGAGGCAGAGCCAGATTGAGGGTACCCATTCCACTGCAAATTAAGGCATGTGTTTAAGTTAAGTGTATTTAGCCAACACTAGCATTACCACAATCAAAGAGAAAATGGTTGGTGTGTCCTAGAGAAAGCTATGATGGTGGATTAACCATTATGTTACACAGTTGGACAGGTACCAAGTCATGTAGGCTGCAATGTCATATTACTGGGCCACAATTTCAGTACACACTTCAAATCCCTGTGGGAATTCAGGATAATGCATGACCTGACATTCTCTGCACTTTTTAGTGTTGTACTAGGAGCAGTTCAGAGTGGCTCTAACTGTAGGCCTTTCTGTTCTATTACTTTGATGCAGACAGTCCATCTGTACTGCTTCGGGTGGATGTATAGGTGATAAGACAGACATACACATGACAATGTATAATACTGATGTCCCCATGCATATATTTCCATTGGTAGAGGTAGCTGTAGTTTAACCCAGGACCATGTATACCAAAAAACATTGTTAACAATGTACTTTACAGACTGAGCTGCAGTGCCACTAAGGAAGAAAGTGTATTTTTACATGTAGATATCATTCCACAGTTATCTGCTGTTGCATACTGCACTTACATGCATACCTATCATCTGTATAGATTTTTAAAGAATGTCCAGATTTTGTCTTCATATCCTATGCCTGTTTTTCATTACATTGTAGTTTTCTGGCAAATTAGTGTTAAACATTAGAGAGTGAAGCCATAAAATAATGACAGACATTTGAGTTTCAGACTTCCATGTACTTCAGAACATTCATGCTAAATCAATACCTGTTAGTCTGTCATCCTTCTAAGTTTGTAAGAGCACTATTGAACAATTTTATCTAATTTGGGGCCTTTGTCCCAGATTTATTTATAGATTTATCCAGATTGCATGGCTTTAGAATGTTGTATTTCTCAATTAGAGTCCCAGTTAAAGGCCTATTTTTACATTAATGTTTTACCAAGTGTATTATTGCATGTTGTGCATATACTTGCATGGTTACTTGCTATTACATACCTTACTTATGTTCATTATTGTGTGTATGGATTTAGAGTGATGTATTTCCCTAGTAGATCACTAATTACAGTAATATTTTTCTGTATTTATTTCAGCTGGTTTGTGTGGTGTAGCACGATGCACAGCATCACTTAAACATGCTTAATGGCAAAAACATGAGCATTACTATATTAGAATTTCAACACCTGTGCTAATTAGCAGCTGTTTGGCTTTGTGGATTGAACCACTGTTGTGCAGGTGCAATAGTCCTGGGTTTGAAATAGGGTGCAGGTGTACATTTAGAATGTAATTAATATTTTTACAAAAGCATATATCAGTGTTGCACTATTTAACATAATTTTGCATTGCAGCACTCACTCTACATTGTGCAAAAAATGTTTCAAGAAAAGAAAAATGGGGAGATAGGACAGTGGTAAAAAGGGGGTGCAAGCAGGCGGAAACATAGTAAAAGACAGGTAGGGGTGTGCTGAGCGGGTGTAGGAAAGAACCATAGCTATCCATTTCTTCATCAGAAACAACTGTGCACTGTGATATAATTTTTAGCTGAATTTGGACTGTCACCCCTACAGAGCGGTGATGACAACTTAACTGTGTTGTCAAGTCAATTGGACCAAATTGCGTGCAGTGGACATGTGTGCATGGTGGAGAGCTATGTATGGGGTGATAATTTTTTTTTTGTGTGTGAGACATGTGCCTATTTTTTTTTAAGGTGAGAGTGGAATCTTGGGGACAGGACATAGGTACATGTGGGAGCAGTAAGTTGGGAAGGTATGGAAGCATTTGCAGACAGATAAGACAGAAAGGACATCAGACAAGATTGGTGTGTGACACAAGAGGGGGTGAACATCTTGGATGGGGAGGATGTTGAAGAATCTCAGTCACAGGAGCATCCAGACGGTAGCATTGTGACTCAAGTTCTCACCCATTGCACGGTCAGCACTGCTCCTTCACTGCCCCTGTGATGGCAGTTGTGGAGGCTGGCATGCGGGGTGAGGCTGCTCCACCAGGATGGTGAGCATGTCCTCCATCCAATGCAAGTGTGCACCAAAGGTTTGTACAACCACCCTGTGCACCATACCTGGCAGTTATTGATGGGTGACAAAATCATCGCTCCACCTCTGCTCCCAGAAGGGGCCCAGCCCCAGACTGTGGGATGGAACTACCTGATGCTACAGGTAGTTCAGGGGCAACAGAGGCTTATTGTTTTGTTTTTTCCCTACTCACCACACTCATGCCTCACTCTGGCCAGACACCTTGCATGAGACTGCACATTGCGAGTTCACTCATCTGCAGCTATTGTAAGAGAAAGAAGGCATTATGCATACCAGTTTTGCACATATACAGTTTGTATACTTATAATTCACTGTGAAACATACTTACATATCTATGGGGTGCACCCAGCCAGTGCCTCTTGGATCCAGGTGTATAAAGTTCCCCTCTTCCTTCATTTCAGGTCAGCATAGGGTGACAACACTGCTCACCAGTGTGTGGGAAAACCAGTATGTATTTATATATTTATTTATTTATTTATTTTGTTTGTTTACTGGCAGGACATGAGACCCATTTTCAGTGGAGGTCTGGGGAGAAAGGCTCCATACACACAAATAAACAGTATTAAACAATCAAATTGAACACGCATTAATCAACAATGTATAAAGCAAGTCAGTAAAGAAATTAGTTATATAACAATAAACAGCAAATAATTAACAAATAAATTAACACATTTAACAAAAAATGTCACAGTTAGAGATAAAAACTGACCACATGAGTTAATAGTGAGGACAGTGTGATACAGTAATTGCAAGGCAGAGAAATGTAGTCTACATAGCAGTTAAAGACAAAGCAGTATTTGGGTATACATTGTTAACTCAGTGTAGAATCAAGATAGCCTTCAGCAGTTAATAGTTGTATCTGTGAGAATGAGCTAGTTTAGGGTAATGAAAATGAGTAGTAGGTAGCTTAACTAGGAATATGGTAGGAGCAGAGCCAGTGTTTTGGAAGATGTTCTTTAAGGAGGTTTTTAAACTCATAAATGCTGGAGGTTTTGGCCATAGGTTGAGGAAGACTGTTCCACAGTTTGGCAATTTTATGGGAAAAAATGTGGTGCCCTGTGTGTTGTGGGCTTGGGAAATCTTTAATAATAGTTTATTTGAAGATCTTAGAGCTCTAAGATTGCTGTCGGGTTGGACTAGATAGGTGATTGCTGGGCAGTTGTTAGGTCTGTGAATTATATTGCTGGTGATGAACAGTTGGTTAAATGTTAGAAGGTTTGGTAGTTCTAACCATTTAAGTTGGGAAAGTAAAAAGCAGTGGTAGGTTTTGTAAGGGTGGCCTGTAACAAACTTGGCAATTTTGTTGTAGCATGATTCCAGATTATTTAGGTTAGATTTATGAATGTTTGTAAATACTAGTGAGCTGTAGAGGAGGGTGGAGAGTAGATGTGTGTGGCAGTGGCTATTCTGGGGTTGTCTGTAAGGTAAGGTTTAATTCTGTAAAGGGTGCCAAGTTCAGAGTGGACTTTTTGATGGTGTGGGAGATGTGAGTGGTAAACCTTAGGTTTTCATCGATTGTAACACCTAGAAGTTCGGCTTGGCTGGTGGGATCTATTTTGGTTCCATTTGGTTCAGTAGCACTGGTAAGGTCCCTAGACAGTTGATCCCAGACCTCAGACTGACTTTCTGAGCCTGGTAATTGTTCTGTAGCATTTGGGGCTCATACTTGTGAACCAGAAGTCCAGCAAACACTCTGGACTCCTGAACACCCCATCACTGCACCTGAAAGAGTGCACCCTCTCCAACATAACCAGGCATATCAGCAGCCAAGTGACAACTCCAATGAATGGTGTGAAATTTTCGACTATTGGTCTTTATATGGGATGCATTCCCACCTTTACACTTCATACAGCTACTTTCACAAAACCTGTACATCGCTTAGCTTTGCGCAAACTCAAACAAACATTTTTAAGCAAATATAAGCGAAGCTGAGCAGTGCGTAAACGGGGTGGACCATTAACCATTTTTCATTGGAACTGAGCACCATGCAAATCGATCATTTAAATGAGGCTGAGCATCTCGCAGCTTTGCTAAATATAACTAGTTTTAGTTTACATTACACTGATGTTTCATTCAGCTGACTAATTCTCAAAACAAAAATTATAAAGTATATCAGTATTCAAACCCAAGACCTACTACACTATAGCTCATTGCTCAACCTGTCTAGCCACTTGGATAGTGCAGGGAAACAATATATATTCACATATAGTACTTCGACCTCTGTTAGCAATGTGCAGCAAAGCTACACGGGGTTGCATGCCTAAGCACCGCGGAAGCAAAATAATTAAATACATCTGGTGTCTATTTTTAGACATATAACAGATGTCAGGTGCACATGTATAAGTGCAGCTCAGCATCACTAAGCACTGTGCCATGCAATGCAAATGTACATTAAATTAAAAAAAAAAAAAATTAAAAATGACTGTCCTGTGCCTACTACCTGTCCAGACCATTTTCTGGACAGTCCACAAGTACAGGATAGCCTCTACACTGCTACTTGCATGGATTCAATATCCACATGCCTCTGATCTCCCTCAGCAGCGTGCCTTAATTAATATGTATGTCGTGCTGCCGAGGAGGAACTGAGATCGTGTGCACAGATAAAGTCAGTGTAGGCTCTACAAAGTGCCTACATGGATTTTATTGAATCCCGGGGTTGCTTTTAATAACTTTGGGGAAAAGTGGTTATTTTCCATAGGGATAACATCCAATAGGTGGAACACTTTTAACAGTGATGTGAATGAAACCAAATTGTGCCCCCATTTAATTAAACTTGGGGTCTATTCAATGGTTCTACCCTTACAAAAGGATAACTTGCATTGTTAAGATAATATCTCTTCGAAATTATTGTTAAATAGTAAAACTGGCCAATGATTATAAGTTAGGCTCATAAAAACTCTGCACTTTTACACTCTTCATATGTTGTAACAAAAAGCATTTTACATTCATATTTCATTTTTTGTTCTTGATATTGTGACAGAGTATGCCTACAAATATTATCTGTTAATGTCTTAGCCTCAAAAAATACTGTCCTTATTATAGCACTTATCCTTGAATTTCAAAACCAAATCCTTTAAACTACTTTTGCATTCTATTTCTTCTGAACAAATTCTTCTAGTTCTTAACTCATTCCCTCCAATGGAGCTCTGGAAGTTTGCATTGTAACTTCCAATGGAAGGAGCCTCAGCTTTTTGATAGAATCAGATTATGTCCTCACATTTCAAACAAATGTTCATATCTCTGGAACCATGCGTGTTACTAAAGAAGTGTAAATGGTAAACTCTTCAGCACAAAGTATTTTTATACTGATAGTATTCTTTAGCTTCTAGGTTTTAAACTGGATTTTACAAGTCACAATAAACACAGTTACTATTAAATTTGGGTACTTTTCCATGATTGGGGCAACAGGTATAATGTACAGTTGCAATGTTAGCACGCGGTGGAAATGATCACACTGCTGCCACTGATATATATATCAAATTATTCCCTTAACAAACCACACTGGTCTGGTTTCTATTAATTGCGATAACCCACCTCTCAATGCCCTCAATAAAGAATGTCTCCAGTTTTTAAGCTAGAGGTGCTCTGTTTCTTGTTATGTATGACAGGTTAACTGCCACACAAATGTAAATGCACTGCAAACAAGCCATACGGGAGCTGTACTTCTCAACCTCTTAGCTCCAGATATCTGGACAAAACCGGAAATAACGAGGGGAGAAAAGCCCAGAATTACCAACAAATGTAAAGTATGATTCTTATAAGCTTCTTATAAGCTTAGTAAGTTGATCACAGATTTTGCATTAGCATGAATGTTGTAAACACTGTAAAGTGGCATTCACATCTTACATTGATTTTCCAAGTTCAGCACTCAGTGATCTGACACAAAGCCAAATTTTTCATAAGAAGTAGACCAAACATCATGATCTGGATGTTCTGAGAAAATCTAGGCAATCACAAGTTAGGACTGATATGTAGGATTCAAAATATTCGGCCTAGACTGCACAAAATAAAAATGGATCTGTTTTCACTCCTGTATGTTTTGCAGCCATCTCTACACACATAAACACTATACAGCCACCAACTCAACACTGATAGATATTTTAATTTAAATAAATAATAAATACATTTATTACATTACTTTAAGGATCATTGTGACTGCATGCTAACATTGCAACTGCTCATTATAGCTGTTGTCCCAATAACGGAAAAGTACCTAAATTTGTAATATTTTCTAAACAACTTAAAATATGACAGCAGTCACTCAAGTTACACATATACTGTCAGCAGCATTTAGTTCAACCAGTTGAGAGCTTTCGTATGAGGCAAAGCAGTTCTGTTTGTGCTGCTTGTTTGTTGAGATAATTGGGAAAGCATGACATTTATCAAAGTATAAATAAAGATAATGCGAACAGCAATTAATATCTCTTTCCCTGCACTAAACAGAGGTCAAATATCAACACAATTGTGCTTTCAATTGTGTAAGTTTACAATAAAGCATTTTAAACCTTTTTATGTAGTACAGTTTTAAAATTATTAATCCACATATGAACAAGCAATATATGTTGTCTAGAGGGGTCTATATTAAAATCTCGAAGTCTGACAATATCGAATATGATATTGTCAACATGAGACTAGCAAAAGCGCACTACATCAAAAGTTTAAATGGAGGGGGAGATTTCTGTTTACTTCAATGTAGTGCGTTCTCGGAGTTGGTATATTTTAGTAGGGGGGAGTGGGAGGTGCAGCCCCCCTTTGTCTACACACTATTTAGTTTTTTCTTTGTTGTTATTTTATTTAGTATTTTTTTTTGGTTTTGATGGTTTAAGACTTCAATCACTAAAGTTTGCTCTTTTGTAATATAGACCCGTCTAGAGACATAAGTATGATGTAGCAGCAAATACACCTACAGGCGTCTTCCATCTGTAATGAGTTAAACACTGAGAATTGGAAATGTTCCTTATTAAAGGATCTATATTAGATCACCGAATGTTTAAAAAAGTGAACAGTGATTAATTGACCCTATGTAAGTGAAAGCTTACAATGTTGAACTGTCAGAACAGTGATTTTTTTCCAAGGGAAAAAAAAAATCACTGTTCCAACAAAAAAAATAAATAAATAAAAATAAACACTTTAAACATTACATTAAGTGGGAGGCTTCACCCCCCATACCTCCCTACTTAAATATAACTACTCCGAGACCGGACTACAGTGCCGAAAACAGCAAAGTAATGAAGTGGCCAAGCAAATTCTTTCCCAGGGAAAGAATTCGCCTAAAAGCCGCTTCAATATTTTGCCGTTTCAGTCTTTTAAATTTGACCAAGATGCATTTGAATGAATGCATCTTCGGTCTTCTAATAGGAACCCTTACTAAATGGGGTGGATCACAGCTGGCAGCGTTCAATTATGATGTTTTTGAAAAATGTTTCCTGAAAAGTGTAACACTATTTTCTGCCTGTCTGAACAGTAAAACATCCAATAAAGAAATATAAGTGCCACTGGAAACTAAGCTAAATTGTAACCTCAGAGATTACCATTTAAATTTGAACAAATTATAATAGTTTCTTATGGATGGAAGTCCAAATGAGCCAGCAATCATCTAAGAAATGTTGTCACATATCAATGGCATAAAAAATATGGGCTTAAACAAAAATCATCACTTCCTCAAAAAAAAAAAAAAAAAATCTAAAAATGTTGACCAAATGGGTGCAAAGGATGCCCTCCTTACAGTCCCATTTAACTATAAAAACAGTCCGACTGCAAGTGGAAAATATTTTTGTTAGTACATGTTCCGTTATAGTTTAATAGATTCATAGGTATGGACTAGAAAAATGACTACAAGGGCTATTTTAAACTTAGTCATGCATGCCAGATCTTTAACAAGTTCTGGTACCCTTGATAAGTGTAAGCAGGGACTTAGGAGATGAAACATTTACAAGTAGGGGCCTGGGAGATAAACCATTTACAGGTCGCCTGTGTCCATTAGAGACACGGGCACCAAACCAGCGATGTATTTCCTGTTCCACATCCAATTGCCCAAGTTATACTTGAATTGTGTTAGAGAGAAACTCTGTTTGCATTGATATGGAGCCTGTTCCAGAGATGGGGCAGTTTCTGGAACACAGACCTGTCTCACCAGCAGGTCCTATTTATATCACAGGCAAGGTTTAAGTCTTTAGAATGGGTGACTCTGGTGCTGTTTGTTCTGCGGATATGCAGGAGGTCCATCAAGGTGGGGTCTGACAATGCATTGTATGCCAGACATAAATCTCCCCTCAATAGCTTGTAGGAGACAAAATACAAGAACAGAGCCTTGAAGTGGTCTACATAGGAGATGTTAGACAAATGAAAAAAATGTTACAGCCTGAAGGATATAGCTCTGTCCTTCTAAGCCAATAATCCAATGCCTAGAGTTCTGCCCAATGTGGGATGGGAGTGTATAATGGTATCCCATCCCCAGTACATTACAACCAGCCAGGTTTAAGGTTGACATAATCAATAAGCATCAGAACATGAGTTGTGTCATGAAAATATGCCTTCATAAATTGCACTGAAGGGTTAAATTCCTTTGTAAACATACTTAATAAGGATACATCAGTTTTTCTGAACTTGTATGTGGTAGTTTGTTTCCAAGAATTATGATAATTTATGTGGTATATCTGTGCTGGTTCCTTTCTCCCCTGATTTTCTAACTACATACATTACTTATTTTTTAAAATGTCCTTGTCATTTTGCATGGAAATTGATTTCAGCCATTAGGTACTAGCATAAATATTTTATCTCTTTGTCTGAATTCTCTGAAGTGAGCCATTTTGTTGTATGCTATCTTCTGTGATTTATCTACTATCTATATGCTTTTGGTATTTTATTTTATAGTTCTTTATCTCTACTGCAAGGTCTGTAAAATGTTCTATCGTGATTTTAAAATGTTTTATTCCTTCCTCTCCATGTTTCCTTTGCTATATCTAACAAGCATCAGAGGTGGCCGCGGTGGCGCAGTGGTTAGCATTGTCACCTCACAGCAAGAGGTTCTCAGGTTTGATTTTCAGCTGGGATGCCTTCTTTGCAGAGTCTGCATGTCCTGTCTGCAGTCACATAGGTTTCCTTCAGGTGCTCTGGTTTCCTCCCACATTCCAAAGACATGGGGTAGGTGGATTGGACACTCTAAATTGTCCATAGGTGGGAGTGTGTGTGCAAGTGAGTGGTGTGAATGAACTACTGCAGCAGGGCTAGCCACCCAGCAGTGTAAACCTTGGCAGAAGATGATTGTCACTGCTGACGTGACACCTTGACCCCATGAGCAAAAGGGGTTATGGATGGATGGATCCAGCAAGCATCAAGAATGTTTGCCACCTATCAGTTCAAATGGTGTGAATCCACTTGAGGCCTGGGGTGCTTCCTTTTTAGCAATGAGAAGATATGGCAGCAGTCGGTCCATACCTCTCAACTGTCCAGATTTTCATTGAATGTCCAGATTTTTGCCTCATATTTTTGGTCTGTTCCTCATAAATGTGTGGTTTTCTGTCAAATCACTGAAGACTGAAGTTGTTAAATAATGACATGCATCTGGGTTTCAGACTTCATATCCTTCAGAAAATGTCTGCTAACACATATTCTGTTATTCTAGCAACTTTCTATGCTTATAAGAGCAATATTTAAAAAATGTCGTTATTTTTGGGCCGCTGCTTCCCCATTAGTTTAGGCTTAGTCCAAATTTCTTGCACTAACTGGTTGAGAAGTATGAGTTGGCCCCATTCTCCAATCCAGTTCTATAGCTTCTTGTAGCACAGCCTTTACAATTTTATTAAAGTTAGCCTTTCTGTATGATCCTAGCATACAGATGTCTTTAGCTGATTAAGTTAAAAGCAGGCAAAGTGTATGCATTACTCCTAACATGACTGAGCTGCTATGGTCAATCAGAATTAATCAGGGAAGCCCTTCTCTAGAAAAATACAGTACTAGTTATTTTGCCATGTATTTTGCATTAACTTTTTTTGTAGGAGACTGCCTAAGGAAACATTTTTGCATAATCAGGGATTGCTAGGATATATAGATAGCCCTTACTATTGTGCAAGAAAACCTACAATGTCTATTGCTTTCTTTCACATGGGCTACCATCATAGTTAAGGGTATCAAAGGGTTCTTAAACCCTGGGTTTGGTGCTATCCTTTGACATTTTGGCAAGCTATACAAAATGCTTACCAAGTTATACTGATGCCAATTAATCAATTGTACAGTTGACCCTATGATTCCCATTGTTATTCTTTTGAATATGAATTCCACCATAGTTAAGGGTATCAAATGTTTCTTATAGGTTCATAGGTTCATAGGTTGGTACTAGGCTATCTGCCCGAAGGCATTTATAAGCCTAGCCAGAATGTGTTGACTTCCACCGCCTTCTTAGATTAGTTCCCTGTGCCTCTGTCCAGCAGAGCCACTGAAGTGATCCCCGAGGTAAACTTTCTGTTTCCCATCCACTCATCAAGGTTTCTTTTGAAGACTGCTAGCTAGGAGCTCTGCCTAATGTAGATTGAGATCTTGTTCCAAAGCATGGGAAGTCTCTGGGACAGAAATCTGTCCCTCCAGCATGTCCTATTTATTGTTGGGGTGAGGTTTAGATCCCTAGAGCATGTGGCTTTAGAGGATAAGGTTTTCTTTAGGTGGAGCATGTCCATCAATTCTGGGTTGGACATGGCTTTGTATGTCAGGCAGAGATCACCTCTGAGTAGGTGGTATGCAACCAAGTACAACTGGAGTTTCTTCAGTCAAGCTGCACAGGGCATCTGTTTGAGGCCAGTGATCCTCTTGGTGAGGTACTTCTGTGGTTTTTCCAGCTATTGCAGGTGTCTTGTAAGGTACATCCCAAAAGGGGCATTGTACACTATGATAGGTCAAATGAGTGATGAGTAGAGGTCACAATGACCTCTTTTGATCTGGATGCGAACCCTTTTGTGATTAGGTGGGCCATGTAGAAGGATTTTCTAACCACTTTGGCAATGTGATTATCAAAGGTGAGATTACTATCTACTTGGTTTCCCAAATCCCTTATTATGTCTTCCGTATTTAGGGGACTACCATGTATGTGGTAGTTTGTGGGTACTTTTTCCAAAGGGGATAACTATGCACTTTTTGTCATTTAGCTTGAGGCCATGATTTTGACACCAGGTATCCGTCTCAGTGAGACCCTTTTGGAGGATGCCTGTGTCAGCCGGAGAGTCAGTTATAGCCCTTAGTTTGCAGTTGTCTGCAAACTTGGTCAGCCATAGTCCTCCTGTGCTTGTCTGTACCTCTGAGAAGTATATGCCAAACAGAAAGGGTCCTAGGACTGAGCCCTGGGGAATGCCACTTGTAACCAGTTTAGAGTCAGACCTAGCTCCCGCAACTCTTACCATGTGGGTTGTGTCCGTGAGCCAGTTGGCAACCCATCTTGTGATGTAGGGGTTTATTTTCAGGCTGGTGAGCTTGTCTATAATACCAGAATAGGGAATGGTGTTGAAGGCCTTAGCAAGGTCTAGGTAGGCTGTGTGTACCAACTTTCCCTCATCTATAGCCTTGGTATCTGTCTTAAAGAAGTCCACCAGGTTTAGGAGGCATGATCTGCCCCTAACAAAGCCAAACTGGGTAGTGTCCATTGTTTGGAGGTTGCCAATGTCTCTGTTAATGAGTTCCATGATGATGCGCTCCATAGCCTTGCAGACCAAGCTAGTCAGGCTTATAGGGCGATAGTTCCCGGGGGTCTGTTGTGGCTCCACCTTTGTGGAGTGGAATAACTGTTGCTGTGCACCAGTCTATGGGTATGTAGCCTGTGAAGAGGCTGAGTTTGAACAGTGTGTTTAGGTGAGGGGTTAGTTCATCTTCGAGCTTGTGTAGGACGCAGCCTGGGACACCATCCAGTCCCACTGATGTTGTGTTTTTGGCTTTAGAGAGGGCTGTTTTAACCTGAGTGTCTGTGATTTTAGGGACTCTACATTCTTATGGTATGGTTATGGGCCCCTTTAGGGGTGAGAGGGGGTGAAGTTTGCGCTGAACCTGTCTGCCAGAATGTTGGCGATATTGGTCGGTTCAGTGTATTTTGTGCCATTCTGCATTAACTCCGAGCAGATGTGAGCATTGCCACTTAGATTCTTGACATAGCTAAAGAATGACTTGTGGTTATCTTTGGAGTCCTTGGCAATTTTTCTTTCAAAGCTCACCTTGGATGATTTTATAGTTTCTTGCTGATACTGATCAAGGAAGTCTTCCCTTCTTGGGATTTTACTCTTTTCTGTACTAGTTTCCTCCTTCTATTATATAGCTTGTTTATGGCAGGAGTCCACCAGACTGGTTTCCTTTTCTTGGAGGAGTGAGTCTTGGTTTTGCTTGGGATGGCACGATCCAGGCATTCTTGTAGCTGCCCGTAGAATGCATTAATAAAGGATTTTGCTGCTTGGACAGTGTTATCCTTCAGCACTGGGGCTTTGAAACTTTCCGCCTCGGTCTTAAGTAACGTGAAGTTTGCTTTTGAAAAGTTTTTCATGGTGGTTTTCTTGTCCGGGGGTGGGGGCGGAATATCGATATCCAAAGTGATTTGTTTATGGTCAGATCTAACCAGCGAGTGGTTGACCTCTGGAGTCGAACACAGGTCGCCCATGTTGGTGATGACCAGGTCCAATATGCTGTCACTTCTGGTGGGAGTATTGACCAGTTGAACCAGGGCGTTTGAGTTTATAAATTCTAGGAAAAGTTGGGAGAGGGAGTTAGAGCTTGAGTAGTTCTCCCAGTTAATGTTTGGGTAATTGAAATCACCCAATACTAGGGTGTTTGGTAGGACCTTTATGTTTCCCAGTGTTTCCAGAAATGCAAAATGGGAGTCCTGGGACATGGTGGGTGATCTGTAGCAAGCTACAATTTGAATTGCAGTTTTTCCCATTGTTAGTTGCACGTGGATGATCTCTGAAGCATCGTGCTGTGCCACTAACTTGGAGGTGTGGGTATCCTTGATGAATATGCATACGCCCCCGCCTTTTGTATTTCGGTTTGGGTTCTGTGGCCTAAATGAATGGGAAGAGTTGTAGTCTGGTAGTGCTGGGGTGCTCTCTGGAGCCTTAAACCAGGTTTCTGTTACTGCACATATATCAATTTTCTCCATACTGAGGAGTGCCTCGAGTATGTGCATTTTGAGGTTTAGATGTCTGGCATTGAGTAGCATTACCCTCTGTTTTTTGTTACTTGTGCTATTTACTGCAGTGGGTTTGTCTTTTGAGCCTTGCCTAAAAAAGGCACTATGGGGATGGCAAGATCCTTGGCCAGTATTCGAAAGCCTAAGGGTGACAGGTGCAAGTCATCTCTAGCGAAGCAGCGTGGCTAGTCGAGCATGTCATCCCAGGTGGACAGACACGGGATCCCCTTTGAATGACACCAGAAACTTAGCCAATTGTTGAAATCAAGATTTTTTTCTTTATACCGTGGTATCATTCTTGGTGAGGACAGGATGCTACTCAGGGTCAGGGTCATACAGGCCTGGGCTACGTGATCAGAGAGCTCTTCCATGTCTCTCTTCATGTAGTCCAGGGAGGTACTGCTCAGGTCATTCACACCAACATGGACAATGACATAGTCATATTTGTACTTGTTCTGCAGTGACCTGAGTGCTTGTGTTATGTGGTGGATCCTGGCACCTGACAGGTAGCTAACTCTAACCTTCTCCTTATTCAGCCTAGTGAGTGGGACATCAGTGTTTCTTACACCTTGGGTTTGCTGCTGTCATTTGATATTCTTGGTAAGCTGTTAAACTGTACATATTTTTTCTGTTCCCTTCATAATACCAGGACAATAATATATATATATATATATATATATATATATATATATAAATCCTGAACTCAAACTCCTGAAAACTCAAAATACTGAAAACTCATAATACTGAATATCGTAATACTGAAAAACATACAGGACACCAACACTGACTGTATTGCAGCAGAAATTCATACAGAAACAAAGAAAAGATAAACCATATCAGTCTAAACCAACCCCTGCTGTGGCCCACACCCCCCCCCTGCTACTTAAATAGATCAACTCCGAGATCGCACTCCACTATACTAAGATGAGTTATGTTGTAGTATAGTACATTACAAAGGAACATGACTGAGGTTACAACAGGCAGTCATGAAGCATGGAATGGTATGTTTGCCATTTTCTTCTGTGATGTATAATCTCAGAGTTGATATATTTAAGTAGCAGGGGGTGTGGGAGGCGCAGCCCCCCACATGGGGGGGGGGGTGCATGGCGGCTTGCACCCCTGTTTAAAATTGTAGATGAGTAGTATATTTCTGTATATATTTCTGCTGCAATACAGTCAGTATTAGTGTTCTGTTTGTTTTTCAGTATTATGAGATTCAGTATTATGAGTTTTCAGGATTTTGAGTTCAGGATTTTGAGATTCAGGATTTTGAGCTATCAGGATTTTGAAATGAATCTCTCTCTCTCTATATATATATAAATATATATATATATATATATATATATATATATATATATATATATATATATATATATACGTATGCACACATACACATCGAAATTTCAAAACATTGAATGTCATATGGTCGAGACCATATCATCGATATTTCGGAACAGCAAAGCTTTCAAGTGAAACAAAAAAAAAAACTTTTAAAACAAGTGTATGCAGTGGGGCAAGCCCCCCTGCACACCCCATGTGTGGGGCTGCCCCACCCCCCCTACTGTAATATACCAACTCCGAGATCGCACTACAGTGGGGTAAAGGGAAATCTCCATTTTAGTACTATATGCAGAAGCACTAAATGCGAGATTTCCCATACCCTGTCTGCAGTGCCATCACATAGATGGCACATTCAGAGACACAGCGTGCAGGGCACCTTGCTGCCCTGCAGTAACACTAGCTTTTTCCCTTTTTTATTTACCTTTTTCTTCCCCTTGATAACATTGATGTTCTAAACACTCGATGATATTGTCTCGACCATATGAATTTCGATGTTTTCAAGGGGAACCATATACATATATATATATATATATATATATATATATATATATATATATATATAGGTATGTATCACTTCACCTAAAACTCATTTCACCAAGACCATATCACCTAAAGTTCATTTCACCTAAAACTCATTTCACCTAAAAGTCATTTCACTGACAAGTAGTACAATAAGGCAAATCAAAGGTATATGTCCTTTTCCCCACTGTAGTGCAATCCTGGTGTTAGTATATGTAGTAAGAGGGGGTGGGGGTGTGGGAGGCATAGCTCCTCATCTAGTTGGCTTTTACCAAATAATGTAAAACAAAACCAGACAACATAAGACCAAAATAAGTGGGGGGCTGCACCCCCCACACGCCCCCTAACTATATATACTAACACCAGGATCGCGGTGAGGTCTGCGGTGGGAGTGACAAGATGCATTTAAGGTGGAGGTGGGATTACATCAAGGATCAGCTCTGAGCCCTTCCTTATTTGCAATGGTGATGGACAGGTTGACAGACGAGATCAGACAGGAGCCCCCGTGGACTATGATGTTTGCAGATGACATTGTGATCTGTAGTGAGAGTAGGGAACAGGTGGAGGAGACCCTGGAGAAGTGGAGATATGCTCTAGAAAGAAGAGGAATGAAGGGCAGCAGGACTAAGACAGAATATATGTGTGTGAATGAGAGGGAGGACAGAGGAATGGTGAGGATGCAGGGAGTAGAGGTGGCGAAGGTGAATGAGTTTAAGTACTTGGGATCAACAGTTCAGAGTAATGGTGAGTGTGGAAGAGAGGTGAAGAAGAGAATACAGGCAGGATGGAGTGGGTGGAGAAGTGTGTCAGGAGTGATTTGTGTACCAGTAAGAGTGAAAGGGAAGGTCTACAAGAGGGTAGTGAGACCAGCTATGTTATACGGGTTGGAGACAGTGGCATTGACTAAAAGGCAGGAGTCAGAGCTTGACGTGGCAGAGTTGAAGATGTTAAGATTTGCACTGGGTGTGACGAGGATTGACAGGATTAGGAATAAGTATATTAGAGGGTCAGCCCAGGTTGGAAGGTTTGGAGACAAAGCCAGAGAGGCAAGATTACGTTGGTTTGGACATGTGCTGAGGAGGGATGCAGAGTATATTGGGAAAGAGATGCTAAGGATGAAGCTGCCAGGTAACAGGAAAAGAGGAAGGCCTAAGATAAGGTTTATGGATGTGGTGAGAGAGGACATACAGGCGGTTGGTGTGACAGAGCAAGATGCAGAGGACAGGAATAAATGGAAACAGTTGATCTGCTGTGGCGACCCCTAACGGGAGCAGCCGAAAGAAGAAGAAGAAGATATATATGGTTGCCCTGTACAGCAGAATTATTTCTTGGTTAATGTGTAAGTATGAAGTGGGGGTTGTTTATTCCTCTCTTTCCCTTTCTTTTCTAGGTGTATTCTCTACAGCTATAGTTAGTGCATTGTATTCCCACTGGTCCTTCTTGAAATTGATATGGCTTACCTGAAAGTCAGCCATGCCAGTATTATTATCATTATTCTGTCATGTAGTAGGGTCATGCCCCACTGTCTTACAAATAAAGGTACAAGTTCATCAACATTATCTAGGTCATCTTTAAAATATAAAGCATGAATTTTCTTCCACCAAGAGTACTGATGATTTTCCTTTCTGAATTTCAGCAGTTATCTCAAATTCCTTATCTTTACAGTCCTCCTTCTGTTTCTGACAGGCTTGCTTTGGTGTAGCAATGAGAAGTTTAAGACTCTATGTAAGTCGTCCTTTATCTTTTTTCTTCAATTTTCAATGAATTTATTTTTTTTCTCCCAGTTTTTATACCTACTTCTTTTAGTGTATTTTTAACTGTGAACCTTTCCATGTATTTCTCTACATACTGTAATCTTTTATTACTTTAACTACTGGTGTCTTTTTGCAATAGGCAGTATCAGGGTTTTCTAATCCTCCTACCCAGAGCCAAATTTTAGTTCATTTCATAGCTTGTCTTACAAATCATTTTCTTTTTAGTAAAACTCTACATTACTGGAACTATATTCGGTTTAATTTCACCCCATAACTTTCCTATCTCTTTGAAATGGTGAAGGCATTGACCAATTATTGCACAATGTGTTAGGGTGGACACTAGACCTACTGAAAGTAATATTTTTCCTATAAGGGTTGCATCCTATCTACATTACAAGTCATTCCAGTTTGTCACCTTGTACACACAGTACTTTGTCTTTCTGCTCATTAGTTGTTTCATGCTTATAAACATATTGCAATTATATATTTAGGCAATGACAGCACCATTATGAATGAGAAAGTAAGCAGTATAACTTGGGTTATTTAATGAAATACATAGACATTCGAGACAGGCACAACGTATAATAAAAAGGAAGTGGACTATTTTACAGTCTGATACTGAAATTAAAAAGATAGTTGGAGTTAGGCCATTCTTTGTATTTAAGAATAAGAAGAATCTGAAACAATTATTATGTTATAAGGATATGAAGCATGGTGTGCAAGGAACCCATGTACAAAAGAAGACCACAGTTCCTTGTTATAATTGTACTTACTGTGTTTATTAATACAGAGTTCGAGTTTGAATGTCCGATTCTTAAAACCAAGTTTTTGTTTAAAACATTTGCTATATGCATAACTGAGAATGTTGTTTATTTGGCTAATTGCATACAATGCACCTATTTTTATATAAACAAGATCAGCTATAAACCTAAAGAAAGAATAACCTCACATGTCAGAAATTCTTAGAGGGGTAGAGGCTAATGCCCTATCTAAACATATTATAGATAATGAGAAGGACCATACATTTAAATTTAGGGTATTGCAAAGGATTTATGTAGATAGAAGAGGAGGTGACATCAAAAATATAACTGTAATGGCTGAATACAAATAGATAAAGTTTTTTAGAGATGATATGCCACCGGGTCTCAATAAAGTTCATAGCATTAAACCCATAATGAAAATGAAACATTCTTATGCTTAAGTATGTTATTTTTCTTAAAAAAATTATTTTGATTAGTGGTTTTAGTCTGATTAATGTTATAGTCAACTAATTAATTATTTCTGTAGTGTGATTGGCTGGCATGATCTATTTAAAGAGTGATTTGTACAAAAGCTTTTTTATGTATTGACAAAGAATATTATACTCGAAAGCTTTACACATTCTTTTTATATTAAATTTGTACTGTGTGGACGTTCGTGCCTTCAATTCATTTTATAAACATATTGCAATCTAACTAAAGTAACAATTTTCCCGGAGTCAAAAAACCCTTGTATCTCTTCCTCCTACCACAACACCATATATAACAAGTGTTGTAACAGTACAATGGTAAAAAACAGACCCTGTTCAGCATTATCAAATTCCTTAGGTACATTTCTAGGCATTGCTTGACAAGCATTAATAGTTTTTACAGATGCAGTACTGCTGTTATTAATGGTGCAGTATTTTGTGGTTTCATTTTTTCTAGAATGTGTAAAACATTTTAATTTCAGATGGTAGCATTTTTTCTTACTTACAGGCATAGGAACACAAACAAGCTTATTATTGGGCATATTATTAGCTTTGGTACATGTAAGTTTATACATAATTTCTGTAACAGTATCACGATAAATGTAAATATAAAATTCTAGCAAACTTACCACTGTCAGCAGTTAATATCATTATTAGCTTGTCAGTTAAGAGACGTTATAAAATTGTTCAAATTATAACCTTTACAAAGAAAATAAAGCTCTCACTTGGTAACAGTAATAGTTCTAGACAGTAATTAAGTCACATATGCAGCACAGTTATTACACAATACAAATAACCATCATTTTTCAATAAATTGCGGTATAGTGAAAGTTAAAAAGATATTAAAATGTAATGGCACAAATTCCTGAAAGCCTACATTTTGCCCTGGGTTCATGTGAATGGTGCGGAGCAAAGAGCGTACTGTTTGATATTCATTAAATAGTTCTATACATTGAGCCCAGCTGACAAACAATGCTAAGTAGTAGAATATGATAATGAAGGAATAAGTAGGTGAATTGTATGCTAATGAAGCATTTCAACATGGTAGGATGATTCAGGAATAAATTACACCCTTACGTACATGCCACTTTCCCTTTATCCCTCATTTCCAATACTCTTTGGGATATAGCCATGAAGACAATTTGAAAATGTTAGGGGTGTTTGATGCTGCTATCATTAATTTGTATGCTCAACAAGATTATATGCAATATACTGCTACAGCTAAACCTTGGCCTAGAAGGCCAAGAGTGTTTAGACCACATTTAATCTGTCATTAACTTCATGACATAGAAATAAAAGAGTGGCTGAAGATGGGCAGGAATACCTTAGAGCAGACAGGCACATCTGCTGCCTCCACCTGAGGCCCTGGGAAATTACAGCGAGCCCATCCTAATGGAAAGCATGATATATGCAGCATTATGTATACTAGCTACAGGCACATTACTGACACCCATAGGGGACATATTTGGGGTGTCACAGGCCTCAGCATCAAGAATATTATGCCAATGTCTCACTACAATGCTGCAACATGGAAGGGAGCATATCTGGTTTCCACATACCCCAGAGAAAAGATCTGTCACATGCAACATTTCTATGCCATAACACACTTCCCTGAGGTTCTGGGTGCCATAGATTGTACACACATAGAAATATAATTTCAGTCTGGTGAATAGGGAAGGAGGCACATTAACAGAAAAGGTTGTCTATCTATCAACTGTCAGGTGGTCTGTAATGCATAAGGGATCATCTATAATGTACATGGAGTTAAATAAAGCTGATTCCATGACTCCCACATATGGCACACCTGTGACCTTTATGTAAAGTTTTCTAGGGGTGACTTCCCAAAGGGACATTTAGTGGGAGATGCAGGTTAAGCCCTGAAACCTTGCCTCAAGACAACCACTGAGCAAGGTTACAAAGAAACGCATGCTCAGATTAGAAGTGTTACAGAGCATGTTTTTGGCTTGTCCAAGTCATGTTTATGATATCTAGGTACATCTGGAGGTGCATTGCAGTATGACACAGCCACCTCTGTCAAAGTTCTGACAGTCTGTGCCCTGTTGCATAATATTATTGTTAGGAAACAGTTGCAGCAATGAGAACAAGGTCATGGACAGAAGGTCACAGCACCACAGGTAGGGCAAGAGGGGCTAGCAGACACAGATGAGGAGTCAGTTGAAGAATCAGTAGCTGAATGTGTTCCTGGTGGATGGAGGTGTCCACAATATCCTATGAACCTATTCAATAGGCAGAGAATAGTGCACACACTCACTACCTAAGTGAAAAGAGAAAACAGCTAAGCACATACAAACAGTAACAGTGATGCATGCAAAATTATCAGCATTTACATACCTATGTACTATTTTCTGTGAAAATCAGACCCAGAAGAGACAACTTGTATCAACAGCAGTAACCAAGGTAAGTGATGATGTAAAGAAAAGATTAATGATTACCCTCATATGCAAGTATTGTACTTCACTAAGATTTCACCCCTTCCTGAATAACTCTCATGCATGAAGGCATGATGATGTGTCACAGAAATGAAAGGTATCATGTGGAAAAAAATAGTAAAGTAATGAATGTTTCAGGGTAATGCCATAGATGCTGGATTCCAATCAATATATTTTATAAGTCCACCTCTTGGATAAATCAGCATTCTGCCTAATGTTTGCTTGTTTCCTTTTTCTTGGTCATTTTTTTATTATTTTAACCTTCTACCTTTACTCAGTACTTGACATCATGTAACCCTGAGTGTGAGTAGCAGTGAATGACAATTAAATATTCAAGGCAAAAACACAAATTTTTATTTGGAATGCAAAATGGCTTAGCCATCTGTAGTGCAAATGAGACTGGTGTTGGTGCACTTCTGTTAGCACTCTGTATGCTGAGTGTAGAAAATGCATTTAGTCTATACCTATCTCCATCACTCAGCATGTTAATTCATTAAGTTCTGATTAACAATAGATGTAATGCAGGGTGCAAATTAAGGTGCATATTGTTTTATTTAGTTGGCCAGAATAAAGGATTGTCAGTGACTTTTTATTAGTAATTGAGCATGAAGTACAACTATCAACTTAACACTGAAATTTCCAAAGCAGCATTGTGCAATGAATGCTAAAAAAAAATAACTATAATTTGTGTGAATTGCATTTTACATAGCAATGACCATAGTTAATTTAAAGTGCATTTCCATATGTATAACATTACTGATATGTATTGGGATAAAGTATGACTCATTACAATTAGCAACAATAAATGTATAGGACAGTATGTCATGTAAAGTATGTATAATGTCTTCTTCAACATATGTTACTTAGATCAGTCAAATCAGTGCAAGGGAAATTATGTTACTGTAGTAAATAATTGTACCAAAAATAATTCCAATAACATAACAGCTCAATCTCCAACACAATGAGGCTTGTAAAAATTAGATCTCCAGTCATGTTCAGATTGTTACAACTGTACTTGCAACATGAAAATATTAGTTCTGCTGTGACACTGACAATTAATACATAGAATATAGCAGTTCAACTTTTTTTGTCATAGATTCAGTTCCCAGGTACTGTCAGTCACAGTTTGCAAAATGTATGTCCCACAAAACCGTTATGTCCCAAATTATATAAATGTAGCTATTAATAACACTGATTATTACCAACATAATTGCAAATGTCTTGTCATATCTGTCAGTCACAAGAGTATATGTAGGATAGCTATACATCATATCAGAGAGGATGGCCAGAGGTAACAATATATAATTCAAATGTAAATCAGATATCATCATTAAAATGCACTTGATGAATTCACAATGGAACATTTGTAAATACACTGAGAATCACACTTGGCCAAGTCTCAATGCCATGTTTGACACGAAGTATAGCTGGAAGCAATCATACCCAAATTCTCTGCTAGGCCATTTGGGTACTTTCCATCATGAACATGTAATTGGAAAGCTTGTCCACCATTGCAGACAGGTTTCTGCATGTGAGATCTGAACTGGGCACCAATTCCCAGCTATTTTTCCTGATGTCTTTCAGAAGACATGGCAGGTAATAGTAAGGGTGGTGATGGCTTGATTTAGAGTCCAAATGGGGTGTCAGGGGGACTCCAGGATCTTTCTCCCACTTCTTATAAAGTGCTACAGCCAAAGGCTTCTGCAAGAGGACTATAGTGGATGCAGTTAAGGCTTGGAATAGCTTGGTCAAGGTTGCCACTTATGCAGCTGGCATGCCATTCACTGGGGAGCAATGTTATCACCATTACAGTGACACAAAAAAGCAAAAACAGGACCTCCTGAGATGATGTAAGGCAGAATTTAGACCTGTTGACACCTCTGAGTTGTATAATTACACTGACCCATCATCAGCCAATATAATACCACAGATTGGAAAAACATGCATTTATTCAATATGCTTTTTTCCAGTTTTCTACTTTGAACAGCTTCTGATGAGATTTCTAGGAACTGGGAGGTAAATCAGGAATGCTTGGCATTCCCCAGAAAGGCATGGGGTAAACATGTCTCTTGTATGAATATTAACAAAATCATAATAAATCAGAAATTTAATTAACTTTAGCAAACTACCTGGCATCAGTCCATATGAGCTTGAGACACACACGACTGAGCAGGCAAATCTTACAGACATGTATAAAGCATACATGCCTGATGTAGACATTCTTGATCATTGCATTAGGCAATATGTAAATTAACTTAGCTTTCTGTCAGTTCAAATCCAAATGGCAGCAATTAGTTTTTTTAGCAGAATAATATAGAAAATCTGTTTTCTATAACCATTACGTTCCATTACACTTTCCGTCTGTGTAAATGGCTTTCTCTAATTCAAATGCATATATCATATGTTCAATAGTCACAAAAGCATTTGCTTAATTCTATAATAACAAAAAGACTGATGTTTTTAAAATATTTTAAAGGCTTCACATTCATGACTAGCTGTTCAGAAAGTTACCATAAGGTTGTTTCCAACTGGATATGATTTGAATTACTAAAATGGCATAATATTAATGGCATTGCATCTGTTTTCTTTCCTCGCTGTCTTTCTTTTTTATTATTTATTTATTTATTTATTTATTTATTTATTGACAACAGTACTCCTGTTGCAACACAAATGGCTGTCAGCAAGGGGAGTTATACTGACCACTGGGGATTGAACTGACATACCCCCAGAAGTGCCTGCCATGCCACCACCACAGGTTACACAGATGCCGAGCACATCTGGGTTCCAGCCTATTAACATTGCCTCCAAAACTCATGCACTACCTGCTCTAACTGCATCAGGTAAATCTGCCCAAGAGGCTGAAGCAATGGTATGTACCAGGAGTAGAAGCAGTGTAGGGGTAATTCTGTCATCTGTCAGGAGCTGACTGGGCTGTTGGAGGGCATTATAAAAGAGGGGTGTCATTGCCCAAATCAGCATAATTGAGAAGGAGCTGCATCAAATAAGCCAAGTTGACACCCCTCTCAGCACTACCCCAGGTTCCTGTGACACTAAAGAGTGATGATAGTTCTAAGGGTGAAGACTAGATTACCACTGCACTCATGCCTGACTCAGTTGTGCCTCCAATATCCCCTACCTGTCCTCAATCATGGTGACCCCCAACCTTTTGTAGCTATCACCATCCCTGTCTGTCTTGTATATCCTGCAGATCTGCACCTGCTAACTAATCTACCATGCTAACCTAACCTTCTCATTTTTAACCACCTTCCCCAACAGTCCTCTCTCTACAATAAAAAAAGTGTGCACTGCACCACAAAAAAAATTATGCCCAACACATAGCTCTCCACTTTGCCTGTGTGTGTGTCTGACACACTTGATTTGGTCCAGCTGGACTTACATCATTGATCAGCTGTTGTCATCCACCCCATATGTGGAGCTATCCAAATTCATCAAATTATTTGTACAAGTAAAAAGTTATCTTGTGAAGAAGTAGATAAATATGGTGCACTCCCACCACCATCCTGCAGATTTATTTATTTTCTCCTTTGTCATTCCCTCTGTTTGTCTCCATTTTTACCACCATCCTTTCAACCCCTTTTACCATGTCATGTTTAATCTGGTCAAAAAATAGAATCACATGCAACACCCATAGCCAGAGGTGGTCCACACACACAAAAAAAGCAAAAACCTTTAATTTTTGTGTTCAGCATTTGTGCAAAGCTTACCACTGTGCAACAGTGGTAAATACATGTCAATGGCATTTCATGTACTTTTGGCTACACTGGTTATCATTGCAGAGGAGTATTTATCTTCACTGCACTACAGAAATTAAGACTGTTATCACTATGAACAGATAGGTACTCTTATATGTTTATTAATCTGCAGGATGTGATGTACACCTTATGGGATGTTAGAGCTGTCATTACTGTGATGAAGCCAGATACCTACATTCTCCCTTGTTTCAGTCTATAGTCAGTGTCCTTTCAAACATGTTATTTTAACTGTGTGATGTATATGAGTTCCTCTGTGGATTGCTCAGATAATACTCAGGTCTATAGAATGCTTCTGAATACTGTTAAGGATTTGAATTCAGGAGTATGTCAAATATTTTTTTCACATTATTATGTATGGAACGCTTGTCTACATATGCTATTAGCCCATCAGTATTCTGCTTAAGTCTTAGACATGGTTCTACACTTCTACCCCTACTTGCTTCCTGTTGGAAACACCTTATTGTACACAGCTGGACAGATTAATTATGGTGACATAGTTGAGATTAACACACCACAAAGGTAATGAGAAATGGCCCATAAACATAAATCTTTCTAAGTTTCTCTCAATATCTCCTTTTCTCTGCCCCCCTTTCTGTTACATCAAACTTGCCTTCAACATTTGCATGATGCCTGGCACCTAGCAGCAATGTTACCTGATGATAAATGACAGTTCATGGCTTATGGCAAAAAGTTGTGAGTTTTTGCCTTCAGCTGCATTAGGTTGCTGCCGGATACAAAGTGAAAATGCAGCTAAGGCAGAGATCCGTAACTGCAAACACTGAAGCACCACTGTCTGCAGTAAAACACGAACAAACCAAAAACAGCACCACATTGGATAAATAAACTTAAAACCATATTTATTGACAGAGTTGAGCACTTGTAAATAAGCCACTGTGTTATTCATAAAATTAATATTTTACTGTAATTATTATGGCACATGTGTAAATGATTACACAGAAAGCATTAACATGAAACATATTTGTTATGAAATGTCTAAGAATCAGAAATGTATATATATATATATATATATATATATATATATATATATATATATATAAGCAAACAAAAACCTCCGTAACAGCATGTAAAATGAAAAACGAATAACCCACAGCTCACCGATGGAACAATAACGTATCCAATATCCAATAAAGACAGCAGATGGCTTAAAAATAGAATTTAATCAACGTAAGCGCTTTCACGGTATTCAAACCGCTTCTTCAGACATGATACATCAACTGTTAAAACAGAAGCATTTAAATATAGTGACATCACTTCCTTAATTGCACAATTACCTTATAAATGTATTTAGACAATTAAAGATTTAAAATATGCTTAAATACAAGCTGATACTAACCAATAAATGCACTAACACACAAATCCAATAAATATTGTGCATTATAGCCACAGAGATGAAAATGTATATAAATGAAATAACATATTATTAATAAAATATAAGAAACTAAAACATCATATAAGTGACCTGGCTTTTAATGCTGGTCTGAGAGCAACGCTCTCATTTAGTCCCCTACCCATATGTGCAGATAAACGAAGAATCCATTTTAATTCGGATTCTTCAGTAGAATTCACAATATCTCCACCTCTGATGTTAACATACTGCACATGTAATACTTGGAACAGAAACACATGTCCCTGACCATGTATAAGCATGTGTTTCGCTATTGCACTGGTGGACTCACCTCTAGAATGACAATACAAGGGGTCCCTAATACACTCGCGTAGCGAGCGATTGGTTTTACCTACGTAAAACTGAAAACAGGACTGACAAGCTGCTACATATACAAGGTTTCTGGTGTTACAATCAGCCCTACACCGAATGTGCCATAATCGGCCATCATTAGGGTTACGAAAAAACCTTGAAGTATCAATGTAGGGGCACTGGGGACATGAGCCACACTTATTAGTTCCATAGAAACAGTCATGGTGGGCAACACTCTTGTTCACACTAAGATCCGGAAAACACAACTGTTGTTTTAAATTCTTCAAATTACTAAAAGTATAATACGGACAATTGCCAACTATAGACCTAATATCATCATTAGCTACCAGCATATTCCAGCTCTTAAAAATGGTATTCTGCACCATAGAAATATTCCTACAAAACGGTAACACGAAGTGTAGTCTGGATCTAGTGGTACTCACTCTATCCAATCTGCCCGTGTTACTGGAATAAAGAGGTTTACCTCTGGACTGTCTTAGTCGACATACATCAGCACATGTACTATCAACTATATTGGTGGGATAACCCCTTGTAGTAAAATCATTCTTAATACCATGTAATTCATTACAGAACACCTTGTCGTCAGAGCAGAGGCGGGACGCCCTCAATGCCTGACCCTTGATAATATCCTGAAACGTTCTAGGATGATGCATACTATCAATAGCTAAATATGCAGACCTGTGACAAGGTTTTCTAAATAATCTAGTTGCAAACCCCTTATCAGTTCTATAAATAGTCACATCTAAAAAACTTATCGAGTCAGTTGACTCTTCCATAGTGAATCGCAAAAAACTACTAACACTATTGACATGATTAAAAAACAAATCCAAAGAAGTTCTTGAACCTGACCACAGAACAAAAACGTCATCAACGAAACGTTTATAAAAAAACAACATTGGGGCACCTTAACATTGCATCCCTCTCCCACGCAACCATGACCAGGTTAGCGTAGGAGTTCGCACAGCTAGTGCCCATAGCTACGCCGGTTGTTTGTAGTGTTTAAAAAGAAAAGTCTTATAAATCCACCTCTGCATCCAAACCTAGATGTGTTTTTGAGGAGTGTGGAAAAGGACTTATATGTGAATTTCCTTGAGAGTCACAATGAAATGGACAATCTTTCGGCTAATGAGTCCTTAGCCCTTGCCTCTTTGAAATCAAATGACGATATAATAGTACGCCCTGCTGACAAAGGTGGTTCAATTGTTGTAATGGACCGAAAATTTTATATTGACTCTATGTTGGACTTAATGAATACTGACTCATATCGCTCTGTAACTTTTTTTGAGGTTGAACAATCCTGTGACAGAGTATGTAATATGTTGCTTGAATCTAGGTCTTTGGGTGTATTGTCTAATGATTTGTATGACTATTTTGTTGTTGAGTTCCCACTAATACCTCGTATTAACGGGCTATCCAAGATTCATAAGCACAGCACTTTACCACCTTTTAGGCCCATAGTCGCCGGGGCTGGTTGGCTCACTGAGCCGATATCCATTTACTTGGATACTAGGCTTAAAACAGTATTGGGGCATTTCCCACAAGTATTGAAGGACACGGGACAATTCTTGAATGAGCTTTATGAATTTATTAACATCAGTGGTGATGCATCTACACACCGGCTTGTTACTATGGATGTAGTTTCACTATTCACGTGTATACCCAATGATTTGTGTCTAGAGATGGTTAAGAACGTCCTGTGTGGGTTCATGTCTTTAACAGAAGCAGATTTTCTGTGCCTGTTGTTAGAGATTGTTCTTGATAACAATTATTTTGTTTTCCAAGACAATCTGTTTAAACAAACAACCGGCGTAGCTATGGGCACTAGCTGTGCGAACTCCTATGCTAACCTGGTCATGGTTGTGTGGGAGAGGGATGCAATGTTAAGGTGCCCCAATGTTGTTTTTTATAAACGTTTCGTTGATGACGTTTTTGTTCTGTGGTCAGGTTCAAGAACTTCTTTGGATTTGTTTTTTAATCATGTCAATAGTGTTAGTAGTTTTTTGCGATTCACTATGGAAGAGTCAACTGACTCGATAAGTTTTTTAGATGTGACTATTTATAGAACTGATAAGGGGTTTGCAACTAGATTATTTAGAAAACCTTGTCACAGGTCTGCATATTTAGCTATTGATAGTATGCATCATCCTAGAACGTTTCAGAATATTATCAAGGGTCAGGCATTGAGGGCGTCCCGCCTCTGCTCTGACGACAAGGTGTTCTGTAATGAATTACATGGTATTAAGAATGATTTTACTACAAGGGGTTATCCCACCAATATAGTTGATAGTACATGTGCTGATGTATGTCGACTAAGACAGTCCAGAGGTAAACCTCTTTATTCCAGTAACACGGGCAGATTGGACAGAGTGAGTACCACTAGATCCAGACTACCCTTCGTGTTACCGTTTTGTAGGAATATTTCTATGGTGCAGAATACCATTTTTAAGAGCTGGAATATGCTGGTAGCTAATGATGAGATTAGGTCTATAGTTGGCAACTGTCCGTATTATACTTTCAGTAATTTGAAGAATTTAAAACAACAGTTGTGTTTTCCGGATCTTAGTGTGAATAAGAACGTTGCCAATCATGACTGTTTTTATGGAACTAATAAGTGTGGCTCATGTCCCCAGTGCATCTATATTGATACTTCAAGGTTTTTTCATAATCCTAATGATGGCCGATTATGGCATATTCGGTGTAGAGCTGATTGCAACACTAGGAACCTTGTATATGTAGCTGCATGTCAGTCTTGTTTTCAGTTTTACGTAGGTAAAACCAATCGCTCGCTACGCGAGCGTATTAGGGACCACTTGTATTGTCATTCTAGAGGTGAGTCCACCAGTGCAATAGCGAAACACATGCTTATACATGGTCAGGGACATGTGTTTCTGTTCCAAGTATTACACGTGCAGTATGTTAACATCAGAGGTGGAGATATTGTGAATTCTACTGAAGAATCCGAATTAAAATGGATTCTTCGTTTATCTGCACATATGGGTAGGGGACTAAATGAGAGCGTTGCTCTCAGACCAGCATTAAAAGCCAGGTCACTTAAATGATGTTTTAGTTTCTTATATTTTATTAATAATATGTTATTTCATTTATATACATTTTCATCTCTGTGGCTATAATGCACAATATTTATTGGATTTGTGTGTTAGTGCATTTATTGGTTAGTATCAGCTTGTATTTAAGCATATTTTAAATCTTTAATTGTCTAAAAACATTTATAAGGTAATTGTGCAATTAAGGAAGTGATGTCACTATATTTAAATGCTTCTGTTTTAACAGTTGATGTATCACGTCTGAAGAAGCGGTTTGAATACCGTGAAAGCGCTTACGTTGATTAAATTCTATTTTTAAGCCATCTGCTGTCTTTATTGGATATTGGATACGTTATTGTTACATCGGTGAGCTGTGGGTTATTCATTTTTCATATATATATATATATATATATATATATATATATATATATATATATCCTTTATCATTATGAAGTTATGGGAAAGAGTACTGGAAGCAAGGTTAAGAAGGGGCATGATGATTAGTGATCAGCAGTATGGTTTCATGCCAGGAAAGAGCACTACAGATGCGATCTTTGCTCTGAGAGTGTTAATGGAGAAGTACAGAGAATGTCGGAAGGAGTTGCATTGTGTTTTTGTAGACTTAGAGAAAGCATATGACAGGGTACCTAGAGAGGAGTTGTGGTATTGTATGAGGAAGTCAGGAGTGTCAGAAAAGTATGCAAGAGTGGTACAGGATATGTACGAGGGTAGTGTGACAGAGGTGAGGTCTGCAGTGGGAGTGACGGGTGCGTTTAAGGTGAAGGTGGGGTTACATCAAGGATCAGGTCTGAGCCCTTTCTTATTTGCAATGGTGATAGGCAGGTTGACAGACGAGATCAGACAGGAGTCCCCGTGGACTATGATGTTTGCAGATGACATTGTGATTTGTAGTGAGAGTAGGGAACAGGTGGAGGACACCCTGGACAGATGGAGATATGCTCTAGAGAGAAGAGGAATGAAGGTCAGCAGGACTAAGACAGAATATATGTGTGTGAGTGAGAGGGAGGATAGAGGAATGGTGAGGATGCAAGGAGTAGAGGTGGAGAAGGTGGATGAGTTTAAATACTTGGGGTCAACAGTTCAGAGTAATGGTGAGTGTGGAAGAGAGGTGAAGAAGAGAGTACAGGCAGGATCGAGTGGGTGGAGAAGTGTGTCAGGATTGATTTGTGACAGACGAGTACCTGTAAGAGTGAAAGGGAAGGTCTACAAGAGGGTAGTGAGACCAGCTATGTTATATGGGTTGGAGACATTGACATTGACAAAAAGGCAGGAGTTTGAGCTGGATGTGGCAGAATTAAAGATGTTAAGATTTGCACTGGGTGTGACAAGGGTGGACAGGATTAGGAATAAGTATATTAGAGGGTCAGCCCAGGTTGGAAGGTTTGGAGACAAAGCCAGAGAGGCACGATTAAGTTGGTTTGGACATGTGCTGAGGAGGGATGCTGAGTATATTGGGAAGAAGATGCTAAGGATGAAGCTTCCAGGTAACAGGAAAAGAGGAAGGCCTAGGATAAGGTTTATGGATGTGGTGAGAGAGGACATGCAGATGGTTGGTGTGACAGAGCAAGATGCAGAGGACAGGAAGAAATGGAAACAGGTGATCCACTGTGGCGAACCCTAACGGGAACAGCCAAAAGAAGATGATGATGATGATCATTATTTGTGAGAAGCTTTGCATAGAACATCACATTAATTCCCATTTTAAGTTCAAAACCTCACAAAATAATTATGCATGCGATAATACTTTGCCATCAGTCACACAAATGGGCTTATAAGTGGTACATTTGAAGTGGTTTTGACAAAGTAAATTAATGCCAGTGGCTGATATTGTTTGTTATATTATATACAGATGCTTGAATCCAGCAATGAGACATTTGTGTCACTGCTTGCATGTTTGTAGAATATGTAGGACTAGCTTCATCCATAGTTCTGATGTATAGATTTGGGCCAGGAGAGTACTCTACCACAACCTTCAATCCAGGCATTTGCTTTGCTTTGCTTTGCTAAACACGGATGAGGCCATCCATTGAAATGTGCATTATCTCACCATTGTAGTAAAGCTTCTCTTCTGGTGTCAGGTATTGTGGGTACATATTGTGAGTCTTTGTTACTACAGTCACAGGGATGACTGGGTTATCCAACAAATGTATTGTGTATACCTCTACTCAGGCAAGATATCCACATGAGGGGAGAGGCCACACTACTCTTCCACTCATTTTTAAGCCACCCATATGCCTTGCAACACAATGATAATGTCATGCCTTCAAATATATTCTGTTTCATGGTTGTAGTAAAACTTTGCCTGCGGTATGTGTGGCTAATACACTTCTCTAGATTCTGGGCTTACAGAGGCAGCGAATCAAATCCAGCAAAATACAATGTAAAATGGGTGTAGTGACAGCAAACATTAACATTCCCACAAACTCTTTCCATCCATTTTAGGTCTAACATAGGCCTTTCAACAGAGTGATGATTTTTATCCCATTCAAATAGGTGTTCTGTGACCTTGTAGTAAGATATCTCCTATGGCGCATGCACTTAATGCTGACTTCTATAGTATGTGGCTTTAGGTAGGCAGTTGTACAAATCAGGTAATGTATTAATGCAAAAATAATATCAGTGGAGATGAATGGCTCACTCAACAAAAGGTGATATTGCCAACTCGCAGTTGTGTGAAGACTAACATGTATATAACACCTATTGATTTGTCAGATGAAATTTTAGGGGACACATGACTAATCAAAACTTTGCTTATTACAGATCCTGAAAAACATCCTGTCTGACCTGTACATTAAAGTCTGCTGTAGCAGAAGCATGTAATATTCACTTCTCTAGAATACTGAGCTTGACAGGCAGGGGTTTGAATCTCGTAATGCATGTATGACATACAGGAGTGGCTTAAATTAGCAGTGGTGATATGGCATACTAACAGGGCCACCTTTTTGTGGTATAGGAGTTCATTTTAAGGGGGGCTATAACAATTCCAGCATACTATTGCTGTAATCCTTTCAAGTGTGTGTTTAATGAAACATCAGATATGCTTCTTTTATGGTATCAATGATTGATATGCAGTTCTATGACATATGACCACAGGTAGATGTTAGAGTCTGGCAAGGTTTAACTACTCAGAATGGCAGATACTGCTTGCAGACATAATTTGCTCCCCCAAAAGGAATACTGTTTAGCCTATGATTGAACTGAAACCATACCTTTCAACTTCTTAGAGCAAGAAATCTGGACAAAGGCATAAATAAAAGTGGGACAAAGGCTCAAAAATAGGGACGATTTTTAAATGTTGTTCTTGCAAACTTAGAAAGTTGATAGAATAATAGGTTTTGCATTAGCATGAATTTTCTGAAGGTATGAAGTATGAAACTCAAATGCCTGTCATTATTTTCTAACTTCGGTCCTTAATGATTCAGCACTAATTTGCCAGAAATTTTTATGAAAAATGGACCAAATATATGAGGCAAAAATCTGGACATTCTGCGAAAATCTGTACAGTTGAAACATTTACATATGTCTTCTAATATTTTGTTTACAATATAGTAGTTAAAAACAAGAGTGGCATATTCTTCAGCTCTTCGTGTGTTTAATGCTGCAAAGTGGTCAAAAAGTGTGTTTGAACCTGCACTATGATACTTTCTTGTGGTTTTCTGGTTGGTAGGTGATGTTAATGCATTCAGTGCTGTGTTTCCTTATGAGCACACTCAGTATGATTTATATGGATATTAGTACATGTCACATGACCATGCCCTCACATCTGTTGCAGTGAGACATCTGTAAGTATGGATAGTAGCACATTCTTCTATTGATATGCTGGTCAAAGTGACAGTTCTGTATATGTGTCAAGTCCTTCAGGACTGCAGTACATAAAAACATGGCATGTATAAACAGTTACAATTTCTACTATTCACAACATGCAGGCTGCTGTCACAAATGAGTGTTTCCAGAACTGATACTATTATTGGAATGATTTTATAGGTGTGCATGATGCTTTTCAATATGTGAGCAATTTTATGTGTGTATATTGCCATCAGAACTTCATTATTCCTTCCATCATACATACAAGGCAAGGAAAGGGTTAAGCATCTTTAAGTTCTATGTGTGTTGAAATATCAGTTCATTTCTATGGAAATTATTGCCTTTGTTTACTTTCACATTATACATGATAATACCAGTTATGCTCTATAACTGTCCACTACCTGCAGTATAGTCAATGTGCCCTACTGTATCTGCTTTACTTTCTAACTCTTGTCTCACCTCTCAGATTTAAACATTATTTATAAAATTTGTTTACTGTGTTACAGTGTAGGTGTGTCTCCCATCTCCTTTTATTTTTTTAATCATATAGATGTGTCCCCTGATGGCCATGATTGTTTTTATAGTAATCAGTAATTACTATCAGTGGTGTTTGTACACAAAACTATTACGATGTAAATACACTTTCCTCTTCAGCTCCATTTGATGCTTAATTCATGCACTTCAAGTTGCCCTTTCCTTGTATTGTGCTCTCTGTACATGCTGTTATTTATACTGTGTGGTCAAGCCTATCTGCAAGTTAAGGTGACCACTAGCAGGTGTTCTGGCCATAGACTGGTGCTGCTTAGCAAGTAGAGCTGCATAGCCACTTGCATATTCAATGAACACTGCTACTCGTTGTGCAAAGCAAATTGATGCAACGATAAGTGAACATGTAGACTTAGCATGACAGATACACTTTTGTCATTGAATCCCCAGCATTGTGCTATGAAAATGCTGTTGCTCTTGTGAAAATGCCTTTTTGCTATGTAATGCTGTTTAAAGATATGCTGCTACATATACCCTATACAATGCATTAAACATGAAACAGCGGAGAGCATGCAACAACAGAGAATAATCGGAGAAACTCCCAGAAATATATAAAAGAATGGCTTTGGACCAACATAGCATGGTAATTTGCTTATGTTGGAGAGAGAGAGAGAGAGAGACTGAGATAGAGAGAGAGAGAGAGAGAGTATTATGCTCGAGAATATAGACTCTTGGAGGATACCTTGCAGACAGTTTACTGGAAGACAATGTGGAACAATAAGAAAACTCCAGTAGATCTCTTTGGAGGATTACATCAACGTTCCCAGAGATTATTTTAGTAGATATGAAATAGAATAGTAAGGCACTGATTTTGCTTAATAAACTTTCACTGCTGTGAGATTAAGCTTGTTTTCATTTTACCCTTTTTTGTTCCATCACTGTAAAATTTGTACTAAACATGAAGACATGAAGTTATATATCCACCATGTTTTGCCTACCACTATCAATCTCTCTATCATTTGTGTGTGTGTGTGTGTGTGTGTGTGTGTGTATATATTTTTTCTTTTTTTTTGCTATGGTTTTGCAAAGATATATATATATTTTTTTTTGTCACTAGGCTGTGATTTTTTTGTCACTCAGGTAATCATGTACTAATTTCCCACCCCTCAGGTTTCAGTCTTCTTTCACCCAGTCAAATAGCAAAAATGAAGTTACTATACAGTCTTCACTATAAGTGATTAGGCAGAACTTTATTCATAAAAGAAAGGAGCAGAATTCTGACGTTATGCATTAATTGAATAACATTTTGTCATGAAAACTCTATAAACTTGCTGAGTGTCAGGCAAACAGGTAATTAAAAAGGAAAAAAAAAAAAGAAAAGCCAAAAAGGGAAGTTCAGTAGTTTATATTATAGATCATTAAAGAAAGAATGTTTGGGGAGCCAGTAAACATAAGGGTCACAAAGGTGACTTTATTCATTTATGTATTAAATAATTGCTTGTTTGCTTCCTTGTTTGATTGTTTGATTGATTGCTTGTTTATTTCTTAACTGAGATTAATGACTGATCACACAGTGGACCCTTTCCGCCACAGTCTTGCAGATGCAATTACAAAAATACTATGTAACATTGATAATTGGTACAACACACAGTTGGTTTGAAACAGTTGGATTGTTACATACAGTGTATTTATAAAGTATAGTTACTAGCACAAAACCAACATTATTTATAAATGGTTATAGTGCTGCGGCTTCTCAACATGACAGCAAAATACGAGTAGTCAGCATGCTGAATACTAGCACAACATGGTTTGTTAGCTAATTCAAATGTCCTGCCCACCTGTTTCTCCTAGAATAAGCATTGTATAGCTCACACAAAAAGTCAGGCAAGAGCATAAACTGACTTCATATTACATTTCCTGTGTTTCATCATTTACATATCCCATGAAGATGCAGAGTAATGGGAATCATCATGTCTATGTAGGCACACTTCAAAGTATAAACTGTTAGACTAGGGGAGGAAGATAAGTTGAGTTTCAGGCTTGCAATGTTACTTATCCATCACTAGATAAGGGTACAGAGGGACTGATGTAAGCAGTAAAACTACTGAAACATAACTATTGTGCAGAGAAATGGGAGTGTTTAAGATTATGTTCCTAAAAGCTTAGTGAACATAGAAATTTAGTTGACATAAAGACTCAGTTACCATACTGCAGTCTAGTCATAGCTCTCAACTATCTAGATTTTTGCAGAAGGTCCAGCTTTTTGAGTCATATTTTGGACTGTTCCTCAAAATGTTTGTGGTCTTCTGGCTAGTCATTGAGAATTGAAGGCACTAAATAATGACAAACATTTGAGTTTCAGACTTCATATCCTTCTGAAAAATGCATGCAAACACAAAATCTCTTATTCTAGCAACATTCCAAGATTATAATAGCAATATTTAAAATTTGCCCCCCCTCCATTAGTTTTCACTTTGTCCAAATTACTTGTGCTAAGAGATTGAGAGGTACGATCTAGTTTATATAATTACATAACGTTTAGTGTAGATACACCTAATGCATTTATATCTGATTATTTGACTGGAGATGAAGAAGCTGTTGAAGCGGTCCATGTTTGGGTGTAAATTTATATGATGCACTGATACTGGACACAAATGCACTTTGTGCTCATTTTATTGTGTTGGATGAGCTTTCATCTGAAGTCTGCAATGGAAGTGCAGGCTTGAATTTTAATGGACATGATACAATGTGTACAACACACAAACCTTGTATATCAAACATTGAGTCTGATGATCATCGGAACTGTAGTGCTTTGCTTGATGGACAATAAAGAGAATAGGATGAGACTGAGATGATTAGCATAAAAAGGAGTTGTAGAGTACCAGCTTTACTGAAATGTTTGTGAAAAATAAAGTAAGGTAGAAAAGGTCAGGCATTTCATAGAGGTGGAGCTAGTTTATCTACATATCTGATTTGAGACTATCTGCAGGTCAGAGGTACTTTTAGTAGAAAAGCAAGCTAGTAGACAGAGTCTTCTTTCAAGACAGGGCTGCAGAATACCTTTGCTGACTGCATTTACTGTCACTTGTTGGAAATCCTGAGATATGTCAGCAAGCATTGATAATCCCATTTATTTTGGATTTTGGAAGGCTGATGTCCATGGTCATTGTTACTGTGATCTAGGTTTATGCCCATGCATTTAAATTAATTTATAGGTAGTGTGCTAAAGTTGTCAAAACTGATGGGTGTTATTGCGATGACTACTTTGTGAAGTCTTGTAGAAGTGCCAGATGAATGAATTTAGCCTTTTGGCAATCAATAGTAATTCCTTTATGTTCTAATATCTGGAATAGGTTGTTAATGTCATTTTGTAGCTGTGTATGGATCATGTTGTACAATGCAGAAGACCTGTAAGTAACAGTGACATCACCATATAGGACCTTGCTGTGCTGTTTTAAAGTTGCATGGTGGGATGCATGATAAACTGAATGAAAAGGTGGGGCAATAGCTCTACGCCTTGGAGTATACCAAATAGTTTGTGTTCTGTGGTGGAAAACTCCTGCCCAGTCTGAACAGTGAGGTCATGTTGGACTTGTTGCCTATGACCTAAAGTGTACACCCCTCCTACTCCTTCCCTTCCCCTGAGAGAGGTGAGCAGATGCAGCACCTTCTTTCTTCTCCTTCCTTGCCACTTGACTTAGGCAACTGAGTCAGTAACCAAACTCAGGTCACTTCAGTAACAGACAGGGTTTTATCCTTTTACATCACTGGACTTGGCTATATCTTGACTGAAAGTTGCATTGGCTTCATCACTTAATACCAAGGGTTAAGTGAATCACTTTGAATTGATATCAAAACTACAGCAGATTAAAGTTTTACTCAGAAAGTGGGCTGTATTCCTGGAATTTTTTTTTTTTGTTATTTATTCCTGTTATTTTTGTAAACTTTGGCTTGGTTTGTCTGAAGTAGATGTGAAAGGCATCTTGTGAGCATTTATTTAAATGGCATGTTGTAATTCACAATATGTGGCTATATCACTAATTTTGTCATGCATAATGCATTTGTGATACAGTTGTACAAGACACCACAATTTGTAAAATGAGGTAATTCCTGGTTGTTTCATATATCTTATTGAAAATTCCCTAGAAGAACCTTTAGATCCTATCAGAATACACCTCAGAGAAATATTATTGTCAAGACTTTTTCTGTGACACTATTAAAATGATAGACCATTGTTAATTTAAGATCACATTTTGCTTTATATTCCTTCAAGGTCTGCATACATATGCACCATTGAAATGCACTATTTACACAGAATTTATTATTACAACTACTATCCTGCATGTGTTTGCAAACAGTTGTTCAGCCCCTTCTAGGTGCTAGGCATATGTGTAGAGATCTGTAAGGATGAAGTGGAAGAGGTCATTGTAAGTATATAGAGGCCATGAAACAAGATTATAAACTACAGCATTTCAGTTAATTTCATTTCTGTATTTTAGCTGGTGAAAAATAAACCAGAAGTGATATATTATTAGACTTGAATAAAGTTGTGTGTGTATTTCTGTGCTATGGATGTGTGCACATGTATCTATGTGCAAGTATGTCTGTGCACATTTGTGTGTGTGCTTGCATGTGCTTTCATGTCTACAAGCATCTGCATATACACATAGTCTAACTCAGTCAGTAATTATTTTGTATGTACTTTGACAGTTAGAATTTTTACACAGACTGTTAGATATACAGATGTAAAACAACTCATCACAAAAGAATTGCAATTTTTGCTCCAAATGCCTTCACAACATCTGTCATTAGATGTAATAATGTCCATATATGCCAGACAATACAATACTAGCAGCTACTGGAAATATAATTCTGGTAATGTCACATCTGTTTACGATGCAATGCAATACAGTGTAGTTTAAAGAAAATATATATGGTTATTTTGCTCACTTTACTAAATACATTGCAACTTCTAGGAAATATGAAAAGTACACTATTGTCTTAATATTTTCACATCACTTGGCATAAATAATTTGCTTGCTTTGTCTCCACTTCAGCTGACTTGCTATTTTCTGTACCAATGTAACAATATCTCACTGAAATAGAGAACTGTGTTTTCCACAGACTCATCCATTATGGATTAGATAAGAAATCAACTCCGCTGCAGACAAATGTCCTGAAGGCAGAGCGGTTACTCAAAATGTAAGAAGCTTCTCCTGCATGACTGCATTAGCTGTGTTGTGCCTACAGCATGGCAAATCTAAAAATACTTTTTTTTTCTGAGCATGATTCTATTGTTATCCCATCCTGGTTTTATTATAGGGTTTATTGTGATATTTTCTTGGCATACTTTCTGGAAGAAAAGACTTCAGGCTTCAGTAAGTCATCATTTTTCTACAAAAGTACTCTATTATTTAATCACATATCACATGTGATGAGGGATTTCAGACCAAAAACAGCAGTCATTTCCATATTAAAAGCTTTGCATCATTGATTTTCTACTTGGATAGATTCCAGCTTAACTGGCTTTTAATAACTTCTGACACCATCTTTCTCCTCAGATCCTCAGAATAAAGAAAGAAAGTATTCCCTACATTGTAACTAGGGAAACATGAAGTTTCCAAATTAAATGCAGAGTTTGGAATGCATTGGTAATGTTCAAATATTTGAATAGCCAGTGATATTTTTGAAAAGAAGTGTCAAAATGAAATGCAGAGCTTTCAATGCATCAGTAAGGTTCACTTATTTGACTAGCCAGTGGTATTTTTAAATAATGTATTTGTTAAGGCAAAACAATATACCTCATAATGCTGGCCAGGTAAGTGTCAAAGCTTTTAGATATGTCATAGCCTGTCTTTGCCTATGCATTTGAGTTCCATTTAAAGACAATAATGGGACTATGCAATTAAGAAGCTGAAATAGTAGGCAGATTATTTCAGAAATTAATGTTGCAAGTAATAAAACATCAAAGTCTTATTGTGAGAAAATGAACTGATCATCCAACTGGCCATTGCTGCATGTAAGTACATAACAAAAGACTTAATTGTTTGAGACATTTCTTATTGACATAACACACACACACACACACACACACACACACACACACACACACACACACACACACACACACACACACAGATGCACACAGCTGTATGTTTTTCTGTCAGTGCATTTATGCCACATCCTTCACTACTTATCAAGCTAGAGACATTTATTGGTGCAAGTAAATCACAATCTATTTGTTTGGAAGGCAGACTACACTAATGTTGAAGACAGGGCTAGTTTTGAGACAGAGGTTATGTGGTCATGAAGATACAGTGGAGACATGATACTGGTGCACAGAACCGTGTTACGGAGACATGGAGGGGTCATTCTGAACTAGAGGGTCAGATGATGAAGATGGACCACAGATAAGTACAAATTTCTGTGTGGTTGTCACAAAGTACTTTTCAACAGAAAGGCTTGTGGACCTATTAAATAGAAAAGTGAAATGGAGGGGTGAGAAAGTCAACAGGGAATCTACAAAAGAATATAATGTGACATAAAACAGGTGAAGAAGGGTAAAGGGAAGGCTAGGAATGGAAGGGAGGTAGAAAATTAAGGCACATAAAATTGGAGCGTACATCTGCTTATTGTTTTCTTCCAGCATCATGCTGCTGTAATGTAAAGTGACACATTTTTTTCCACTGATCACATACATCTCACACCTTAACAAAGAAAGAACCAAATTCAATGCAGTAAATGAGCTATGAGGAAGGCTTAGCAATGCAGACAGACTGTAATTCATCACAGTCATGATTTTTCAGCCACTGTGGCTGTTACTTAAAGGGAATTATTATCTTACAATTATTGTGTAATAATAAAGCAAATCTCTATGTACTTTTGAGTTCTTGAGTGGTGATTTATAACTCTATGTTTGAAGCAAGAACTGTGCTAGCTCAAATTGGAACTACAGCAGACAAACATATGAAGGGTGCTGAGACTGTGGGATAATACAGTGACACCAGTGTTCACTAATGAAATCACCAGACTGGATGTCATCTCACAGATTTCTAATACAGATGAAATAAAAACACTTCTGCTGGTCTATGCCTTTTTAAGTGATATAGAGAAAAATAAAGTTGTAGTGAAGTTGAGGTAGATGTAGAAGGTAATGAGTATGAGCTGAAATTCTGCTGGACGGAAACACTTGTCAGGTGAGGTTATAAGTACAGGCAGCAGACATGGTAGTAAAGACAAAGAGATAGAATAGAGCAGGACATTTATATTGAGATTTTGCTTTGTTGAACTATACTGAGATAATGAATGGGTAATGAATGAGAACTTCAAATTATAAAGCTCATTTTGTTAATAATAGAGAGAACTGTAAAGAATAAATGTCATTTTGATATTTTTAAAAGACTGACAAAATGTAGAGGCCCTGGCCTATTTCTGGGCTTGATCTAATTATCTGGGTTGGAGGGATGTATGAGGATTAGTTTTGTACTGGACATGTTGAACAAGTAAGATAACTGAAAAGTAAGTAAGAACTGCGTGTCTAATAACCATCTATTATACTGCTGCTGTTTAATTTCTCCACTTGGCTTGTATTTGTAATGACTCCTAACCTAATGATGTTACAATACATGTAGTTTGCTTGTGTGTACACCTGTAAAGTCTACTTTGTTTCTTACCTCACTTGTGGAACATTCTGTAGTGTGATAGCTCACTTATTTTATTTTTTTAGGCATAGATTAGCTTAAATTGTTGTTTAGTAAGCTGGTAATGGCTAATAAACATCTCGCACCCCACGGTACCATTTATGTGTGTGCCAGTATTTTATTGTAGGTTCCTAAGACTGGATACGGCTTTTCTGAAATACGCCATCCACGTGGTGACACATCTAGGGCATTAGAGCTTTCTCTTATGTCTAACAGTGCTAGTTCTCATATTGGTGGTTGTAGCTTAACATTTATGGTATTTGTGTTTTAATAAGCTGGTACTGGCTAATTATTATAACACCACTCATGCGGAGCCATTTCTGAGCGTGCCTGCATTTCTGCTGTATGTTTCAAGCCTGTAAATGGCTTTTTGAAAGGTGCCACCTTAAAGCATAACCTAATGCCTAGCCATTCTCTACATACTTCCCCTCTGCCGTGTTTGATTTCAGCAACATTACTTTAAGCCTGTAAGTGGCTTTTTAACTATGCCACCCACATGGAGACACTTAATGGGTGTTACAGCTTACTCTGATGCCCAGCTGCTCACTACGTACCTCCATCAGCAGTGCATAACTCACTCAAAGTGGTTAATTTGAGACACTATACTCCTAGTGTACTTTAAGATCTTGTTGAATGCTGGGATAATAACTGCAATTTTCCTTCATTATCTATGTTGTGTACTTTTTAGCAATCTCCTGCCCTGTAGAGCCCCAGGAGCTTTAAATGCTTTATGGGCAAACCGGAGTAGTAGAGGTTGTTTCTTTGTGTTTTAGTTCCCCACACTGTACTCCAGTAAGTGCTCCTCTAGCACGGCAGTGTCTCCGGAACCTCATTGCACATAAGCAATTCTTCGGTTAGTTGCGCCTGGGACCTGTTGATTACCATTAAGCTACCTGTAGCTCAGGTAGCGAGTTCTAAGCTTATTCTTGGTATTTGGGTAATTACTAATGGTAGCCTTTCTGGTTTTCTAGCTCTGTAGAGTACTAGGAGCTGAACTGCTGACAAAAGCATACATGAGTAGCAGTCCCTGTTGACTGCTGCATAAAACCCCTTGGCTAGCTGTAGTAGCTGCATTGGGAACTGTTAGACACAATTTTTCTATGTAGAACTACAACAAGGATGTAATAGCCTATCCTAAGGTGTAGTTAGCAGTCCTACTGACCCTACACGTAGTGTCCTGATGCAGCATATATTCACAGAACTAGTTTTAAAGGTGTTTTCTAGTGCTGCTGCCAAGTAGGTGGGAATGTTTATTGCTAACTTTATTTTTACTGCTACTGCTTAGAGGTATAGATCTCTTGATTTATAAGTGTTTTCTATTGCTGCTACCAAGTTAATGGAAATGCATTTTTATTACATGTATATATTGTCTCTGTGAATGTTTTGTGCAACTTGACCATACTTGCATTGCCATGTGCTAACTATTGTTTCTCTCTACTACTTTGTCTCTCTTGCTCCCTTAAGTTACCCTGCTCTTCTTGTGCTTCAAGCACTAGTCTCTAGGAACCTAAGGACCCTCTCCAAATACCAGTGGTTTCACCTCACAGCCTTAATTCCCTGCACCATCTCTCAAGGAAACAAGAAAATTATGTTTGCTGTCTAATTCCTGCCAGCAATACTTTCTACCTTTGCACCATTGCTTCAGGTCTCAAAGCATGTTCTGCGCCAGGACATCCAGCAGCCTCTACTCCCTCTCTTTTTGTACATTAACACCCACACTCTCCCTATCTTCAATAGTAACTCCCTTTCCTAGCAGTCACTCTTCCCCAGTTTTAATCCAGCTAACTCCCTGACATATCTACCTGCAATATAAAACCTGTCCACTAGGTAGCACCCTTATCCTAATCTCATTTCATCCTTATCCTCTGGTTTTCTTAATTACTTAACTTATTATTTCTGTAGTCCCTGACCTGCTATTTAGTTCCTCACACTTCACCATTTACTACACTGTCTACTACTACCTTTTCTAGGTTCTGTAGTTTTTGTAGTCCCTGACCTGCTATTTAGTTCCTCACACTTCACCCTTTACTGCACTGTCTACTACTACCTTTTATAGGTTCTCTTATCACTGTTTTTACCCACTTCTGACTTATCCAACCTACCTTCTGTAGCCAGTACTGCTGATTGTTTCTTCTCTAGCTGCTTCTTTACCTGTTTCTACCTGCTCCGTTCGCCCTATGGGCTCACTCCGCTCCTCTCCCTACCCCTAATCCCCACCCACCCCCAGGGGCCCTACTCTTATATTTACTAGCCACACCCCTTCCTCCTTCCATTACTCTTAGGTAACTTTACAATTGGCCATCTGCTCCCACTCCATCCTTCTCTAACCACTCCCCCTCTTTCCTACCACACCCTTCTCCTCACCCATCCACACCCACTATACTTCCATACCTTCACCAAGACAACTAATAACTAATCCATTCAAATGGATAATATACCCACCCCTGCTCATTTCCATCTTCTTCTCTTACTTACATTGCTACCACCTTTCACTTTTGCCTACATGCTCTCTTCCTATGAACACCCATTAGGTCCATACTTTCAATACCCAAATAAGCTAACCAAGTCTCTTTCTCTACCCATCCTTTTTAACCATGCTAACATAACAACAACACCCATCTATCTATTAGTAAAATATCATACAATACTCCACATTAGATATAACAATCTCAATCCCAGGAAATCTCTACTCCTAAACAGCAGACTCCCAAATCCAAGCTATCTCAAACAATCCTCTCATTAAAAGATGGAGACACTCACCCAAACCCAGGCCCAACAACAACTTCTATCTCTCTCCCCAACCCCAACAAATCCACTAATTATTCCATTACTAAACCATCTAACTCACTTATTTTAGCTCATCTCAATATACGTAGCATTGACAATAAAATTGTTCAACTCCATGCTCTTTTAGACGTCTACTCCTTTGACATTCTATGTTTAACAGAAACATGGCTAAAACCTGTAACTAAAGACAATGAAATCATCCCACCAGGATATAATATACTGAGACTTGACCGTGTAGCCAAACATGGTGGGGGGCTTGCTATTCTATTCAAATCTGGGTTACAGTTAACCACTTATGACTGTAAACCACCTCTAAACACCAATACAGACATTCTCATATCCAAAATTCAACTTAACAATGCCAAAGCAGTCTATATTATCTGCATCTATCTACCCCCTGGTAATAACAATACCACCATAGAAAATATTCTTTGATAGCTATCTCAACACCTGCCCCAATAAACCATAATCCTAGGTGATATAAACATTGATTGGAATTGCTGTAGTAGCAGCCACCCTACAACCCACATTAACCTATATGTTTTTTCTCAAACCATTACCTCCCCCACCAGGATAAACAAACATAACAAGAAAGAAAGCACATTAGGTTCATAGGTTAGTACTGGATTCTGATAAATAACCATCCTCAAATATATAAATCTGGAACCCTCCCTGATGACATAAGTGACCATTCACTTACCTACATCATCAGGCATAAAACCTATGCTCCCATTCCTACCACTGTCAGGAATATCAGATCCAAGAAGAACTTTAACCCTGATCTCTTCCAAAGGGAACTAAGAGCATGCAATTGGTCTCCCTTAAGATACCTCCCTCTGGAAGAAGCTGGTAAATACTTTAATTCTAATGTCCTAGCCATTCTTGATCACCATGCACCAACATGTTCAATTAGAATCAAGACCAAATCTGCCGCATGGCTTTCTAAAGAAACCAAACATAAAATCCATCTCAGAAGTAAATACTGGGCCAGATGGAGAATGACTAAAAACCCTGTAGACCAACAAAATTTCAGACAGCTAAGAAAGCTGTACTGTCTGATAAAAGAAACTGCTATCTACAATTTCAAAAAGCTAACAATAATAACCCACAAAAAATTTGGGCATGTATTAATCAATCCAGGTCAATCCATTACACCAAACCCACAAAACTCAGACCTGGAAAATCCCATGCATACTGCCAATGCCTTCAATATCTTTTTCACTGATGCTATCCAAACACTAGCCAGTCAGCTATCACCTAATAACTTCACTTTACTTACCTATAACAAAACCCCACCCACTCCATTTGTCTTCCAACCAGTGCCAACAACCCATATTCTTACCCTAATCCAAAAACTGAAACCAGGCTCTCCTTCAACAGACCAACTACCTGCTGAATATCTACAGAAATCTGCCAAGACTATTGCTTACCCCATCTCCATTTTAATCAATAGAAGTATTAGCGAAGGTCACATCCCTAGCATCTGGAAAGTCACCCATATTATCCCCCTTCACAAAGGTGGAAACTCCACTGAATTCTCCAACTACAGTCCCATAGCCCTTCTTTCTCCTTTGGTGAAGATCATGGAAAAATGCATCCATAGGCAATTGCTAGACCACCTAAACCAAAATAACTTACTTTCTAGCTGTCAACATGGTTTCAGACCTTCCCACAGCACTACCACTGCCCTCCTTTCCTTTACGGATTGTATGAATAAAAAATAAAACTGTAATATGCTTTCATCTGCACTATTTATCGATCTGTCCAAAGCATTCGACATGGTAAATCATCACATTCTTATAGATATCCTCAAATCCCTGTCTTTAGATGCACTCTTTATAAAATGGTTCCAATCCTACTTAGATAAAAGACAACAGGCTGTGCTTTGGCACAACACTCTATCTACCCACCTACCCGTTAACCTTAGTGTCACTCAGGGGTCCATATTAGGACCTCTCCTTTTTTCCATATTTATCAATGACCTTCATCTAGCAATTCCCCATGCTACATGCATACAATACCCAGATGACTCCACACTTATATGCTCAGCCACATCCACCTCTGACCACTCCCTTACCCAAAAAGTATTTAACAGAGTTGAACAATGGTTCACACAGCATTGCCTTCTCTTAAACCCCAAAAAAACTAAACTCCTCCTTTTCAATCCTACTTATAATTCCTCTCCCATAGATTTTTCAGTTACATCCACTAATGATACCATTATATCACCAGACCCAACTACCAAGCTACTTCATATTATTATTGACAACAACCGCAACTTTGACATTCACATCAACAATACTATAAAATCTGTTAACAAAAAACTTGTCTCTCTACAGAATTAAACCCTTCCTGTCACCTACAGCCAGAACTACTATTGCACACACTCATCTAATCTCTACACTCCTCTCTGCCTCATCCATTTTCATTAATCTATCTAAGAACAACCTCAACAAATTGGAAATCTCATGCAATAACATAGCCAGATTTGCTACTGGCAACCCATTTAGAACCCACCATTGCCTTAATTTAAAGCAGCTAGAATGGCTGGAACTACCAAATCTGATCAAATACCACCAACTAACCATTGCCCATAAGACTCTTTATCAATCTTCCGATACTCCTATTCTGTCTACCATCATCACCCCCCTATAATAATCTGAAGTCCTTACGTTCATCTCAGAAACTTCTAGTAAACACATCTAAATCTAACAACAGGGCTGGGGATTCTCTCTTCTCTAATACTGTGGGTAAATTCTGGAATCTTCTACCCAGTGACCTTTCCTCACTTTCCTCTATATCACTCTTCAAAACAGACTGAACCTTTTCCTCAGAACACACTGGTTATGTCCCTGTACTAAACCTGACTTGTTATAACACACTGGTTATGCCCCTGTACTAAACCTATCTATTCTATCCAACATATGCTCTGCCTACGCTATACTTTTCATTAACTCTTCCAGCTTCCTTATTAACAATAATTACAATTTCCCTCTATACTTCATTATTTCCATCCCTCTAGATACTTATTTTTGGGAAAACTCTTTATTAATATAACTATACATTAAACTGCCTCTTTTTTTTATTATGTACTGTACTTGTATGTTGTATAGCCTGTATGCCTCTTTATTTTTTTTCATTTTGTACTGTACCTTTATGTTGATTTGGACCTGCATTTTACAATGTGATGATTTCTGTCTGCACTAAATATTTCTGTGTTAACCAGAAATGTCCTTGTATATACAACTGATGTTATTTTATATTTTTTGCTATTATTTTCTCTGTGTGTCATGGAGCGTGTCACCCCGGGCCTCTACTGAAAATGGACATATATTCAGTTAGACTAGCCCAGTCAACGAATGTAAAATAAAATAAAATAAAATAAAAATAAAAGCATAAAATGCACATTATGCTTTCACTCAGTAAATAAGCCGAGTGAACTGTGAAGCATGAATCTTACTTTTGATCATATTTATTTAAAGAACTAGTGAAATGAGGAAATTCTGATCCATTTCTGAAATTGAACCAGATATTTGGATTGGAGAGGTAGATGAGGAATAGTTCTATGTTGGACATGTTGAATTGGTGGGGAAGATTGAAAGCATCAACCCCCTTTGAGTCCTTGGTGTCTCACTAAGTATCAGATTAGCAGAAGAAATTACTGAAATACACCATTTTGGGACAATTGTAATTAAGTTGTTTAAACTGTAAATAAAAATAAGAATAGTATCTGTGCTATTAGATATGACGTGGTTGTTACTGGGCATTGTGAATTTCAGTGAAAGCTGTGTAACCAAGCAAAAGTATGGCAAATAATATGCTTTTATAGTTTAGAAGCATCTGACCTGCAAATCTATACTTTATGGAGATAGTTGCAAATCAGTAGTTGGCAAAGATGCTGAGTAATCCTAATTCAACTGCTGGGGGGGGTCTGTGATTTGAGTGAGCACTAAACAGTTTAAACAGTATAGCTTAAAGCATGTATTTTAGTTAGAATATGTTCCCTTTCTAAGAAAGTAGCTTTCATATGCATGGGGAAAAAAAGAACAGCTGGTTTTCCACTGTTGGTATTTAAGGTGCGGAGAGGTGTAACTTGCAAGGTTAGGGTGGATATTACATATAACTCAAGTTTTAATTGAAGGAAATGTCAGAAGATAGACATAAGTGATTAAAAGCAGTCAAGAGTTCTAAGAAACTAATGTTTCTATTTTAATTTTGAGTGCTGACAGCACATAGTTCTTACAGGGGCAATGATGAGTAATCTAAGTATTGCAAGAAATAAGAAAAAATCAATATCAATTAAAAGAGACATTTGTAAGTTTAAAGGACTATATTGGTTCATGACAATTGCAAATGGATAGAGTTATGCAACAGGTAACTTAAGTATTTATTAAGAGTTATCTAAGGAATTATTTAAAGTGAGAGTTAAAAAGTTAATATTTAACTGAATATATACAACTTGTTCTCTATGCTTTGGAGTGATTAAGAGATGAAGTTAAATTGTAAGGAATATTTTTTTTTCAGATAAGCATAGGCAAAAACATTTATATTATTTTATTTTATTTTACATTTCTTGACAGGGATAGTCGGAATGGATACATGTACATTTTTAGCGGATGCCCAGGGAGAAAAGTTCCAAGGAATGTCACTTGTATTCTGTCTTTGCCTATGCCCTTTAACATAATTAAACTGATTTTTAAGTAAGATCTGTGTGAATAGCCATTTATCTCAAGAGAGATTTTTCTGTTATTAAAAAAGTAAATTTTATGTGTGTTTGCTTTGTGCCACCTAGTTATGGGAAGCACTGTAGTGAAATATTTTGTTTGCAAAAATGCAATCTGAACATTTGCCTGCCAGCTAGTTGTATACCCATGCAAGCTGTTAAATGAATAAAAAAAAAAACTCCTCAGAACAGAAGTGACATACATTATATGTAAAATTCCATTTCTTGATTCTAGGATGGTTGCATTGAATTTACTAACATTGAATGACAGAGGTGTTACAGGTCCAGAAAAAAAGACAGAGAGGTATGGGCTATAATAAGAAAAATGGATACAGATAGAAACAATAAAAGGAATGCATTTGAATAAAATATGTATGCAAATTTAAGAAATTAATTTTGTGACGTAATTAGAGAAATATTATGGAGGAAAAAAAGGAAAAAATATTAACAGAGAAATGTGTCCCAGTAGTTTTAGAAGAGAAGAGAAATAAAAGGATAGTTACGGTAAATTTGTGGTGATACAAGTTTACCAGAGTGGGAAAATATTTATATTGGCATCTGTATGTGTTTTGTTCTCACTAAAAATGTCCAAGAAGAATCTGGGGAGAAGTAATAAGTTTTAACACAATATTTTATTTTCTACAATACAATTACCGCTAGAAGCCATACTAATTGAGAAACCACAAAATTTATTTAAGCACTAAAATACAAACGTTTTTCGTCCAATGCTTTGGTTAGACTTCTTCAGAATAAATCCCAAAACAGCAAAAATTTTCTTTTCAAAACATATTTATACTGCATGCCAAATACTCTAATGGTATAATTAATCCGCAGGTGTCTTAAAGGCACAAACTCCAAAATTAAAACAGGAACTACCGTAAGTCCGATTACTTTATAACCACAGTAATAACAAACCAATATATGATATCTATTGACTTATATTGGTTATAATTACAACAACAAATAAATGCTAACCGAAGAGTATGCACAATCTAATACTGATATTGACATGTGCAAATTGTGGGGAACTAAAAAAAAAAAAGAATATATATATACACATCCTACACAGATCATATTAATACGCTTCATATTTTAAAAGTCATATTGATATATATATATATATATATATATATATATATATATATATATATATATATATATACTTGTCTAAATAAAGTTAAAATTAAATTAAACTAAATATAAAAACAACAATCTAAGCTGACTTAAGATCAAGACAAATATCAAATTGTGACTACCTAACGTTTGGTGTTTTTAAAAAGGCATATGTATGTATGTGAAATTAATTTAAAAACATCTAAATACACCAAACTAAAATAACTAACATTCAAGAAAATTCTTATGTTAATACCGACTACTAATGCCCTAAATGATATTAACAATATGCAACAATATTAAACATATTGAAAATATTAAAAATTCTAAACAGTTTTAGAGAAATATAAACTATATTAAAAATATTAAAACTATTAATCTGACACATTAAATAACAACTTTATGTCAACAATTGTGCTAAACATGTGAGATACATGCTACACTACAAATTAGTGTTTAAGATTATATATAAAAATTATTGTTTAAAGATTGTATGTTGAAAATTATATATGCAAATAATCTGAAAAGCTCCTAACAATGTTAACAAAAAGGACCTTATCTGTCCAAACTTCTAAGTTTTAGTAAACACATTAGGGGGCATTTTTCATTTAAACCTGGGTCAGAATAGGCATTAAGTTTAATTTGCCATAGTAACTCTTTCTTTTCTAGTAAGAGGCCAAAAGGGCCTCCCCTAGCATCTTGTGTGATTTGGTCAATTATTTTGAACTGGAACTTATGGTGGGGATAGGAGAGAACATGTCTGGCTAAGGCGTTTTCTTCTTTTTGCAGGTTGATACTTCTCAAGTGTTCTGAAGAAGTCTAACCACAGTGTTGGATGAAAAACGTTTGTATTTTAGCATTTAAATAAATTTTGTGGTTTTGCAATTAGTATGGCTTCTAGCGGTAATTTTAAACAATATTTTATTAAGCGGAGATGACTAAACTATGTTTTACAGTAATGAGGGTATAACAGAGTTAAAAGGAATATAATAACTAGGGAAACGTAAAGTTTTAAAGAAATAAATAAAAGAGTATGGCATGGAGTATTTGTCTTTATCAGCAAGGGATCAGACAGAATTCTCTTACTGTTACCCAATATATAATAAAAAAGGTTAGAGCGGAAAGAAATGACGTATCATATGAATATGTCAGTATGAGCAGAAGGTTTGAGACTTATATGATAACTTTGTCTGATTATGCTCTTATAATGACTATGATAAGGATTTGGGGAAATAAAAATGAAAGACAGGTGCACTAGTGTTTTCCTATACATTTATTAAAAATGAAAATCTTCAAGGGCTGGGTAAATGATAAACTTAAGGATTTATTAGGGAATATAGATTGTAAATGAAAAAAAGAGGTTGGTAGTGCTTGGGGAAAGAAGAACGTTTAATTTAAAACTGTGGTGGAAGTAAGGGAGACAGAGATGTGGGAACAGGGCAATAGAAATTGCTTAGAAAGGATGGCAAAGTTTAGACACTGGAACACAATATAATAAATCTTGTGAAAGGAAAAGACAAGTAATTACAAGTACCTAATAGTAGAATAAACAAGTTCCTGGCTAGCATTCATGAGTATAGAATTGTAGTCAAATATATTTTGATAATAATTATCCTAAACTACAGAAATTCTTTGCACAGTGAGTTAAGCACAAAATAGAAGGATTGTGGCTAAACACAAGAGGATGGAGAATAATTAGAGAGACTTAGACAACTATTAAACACATTTAAGGGATTCTATGAAAATTTATATAAAACAGGTAGACTGCCAAGGATGATAATCGGTGGGAGGACAGAGACTGACCTCTTGAGCAGTAATTGCTCAGTGCTCAGCCAGCAGAAGATTAGAGCTCCTCTACAGGAAATAACTTTTGTTAAATTGGGCTGCCCGTGATGCTCTTTTGGGGGGAATTTCCTCCTTCTTTAAGTCGATGTAACTGTGGAGTTTGTATATAAGTTTGAGGGATGTGGGGTGGGACTTGGCCCCTCATTAGTTGGTAGAAAAACACTTAAATGTGTTTTTTCATCTTTTTTTTTTTTTTTTTCAGGGAATGGATTTCAGCATTTCTGATACTAGGCAAGTTGAATTTCATCCACTGATAGTGGAAGCAACCAGAGATATCAGGATAGGATGCAACAGAAAATGTTTATAATAGACATGCTAAATGAAGTTCAACTAACTAAAACCGAAACATAGAAATGAAGGGTATAAAAAAAAGAAATGTATAGCCAACCAACATGAAGAGTTTTAGGACTGGATGACATCCCTGTAGAAATATGGAAGGCAGAAGGAAAGAAAAATAATTCAGAAGGTACTGTTCAATGATGTTCTGAAGTGCAGAGAGGTGGCTGCATCCTAGAAAAAGGCAGTGTTGGCAATATTACAGAAAGACCCATCAGACTCTGTACAATAGATATCAATTTCAGTATTGAACCATAATTATATAGTAGTTACTTTTTAATGGCAAAGCTTCACTAAAATTGATAGGTATGGATTTATAGGGCTTTGATGACTGGAAATAAATGCTTGATAAAACAAACAATGGTGTTGCCAAAGAAAGCTGAATGCAACAAATATATTATATTTGTTGATAAGTTTGGATGCAGGGAAAGCACATGACAGTGTCTGTTGAGAATTTACTAGCAAGGCAATGATAGGAAGTGTCTTTATAAATAAAATTATTGAATTAATAGTAAAATACACATGAAGATTCAGAAGCATGAATTAAGGTGGAAGCATGACATTCTGATATATTTGATTTATAGGTTCATAGGTTCATAGGTAGGTACTAGGCTATCAGCCCTGGGGCCTATATATGCCTAGCCAAAAAGGTTCTCTAGCTTTCGCCACCCAAGAAAATGATTATCCTGTGCCCCTGTCAAGCAGTGACACAGAAGTGATCCCCAGGGTGAATTTTCTATTTCCCATCCAGTCGTCAAGATTTTTTCTTAAAGAGGGCCAAGGAGGAGCTTTGCCTGACATGAATGGGTAGTTTGTTCCAGAGTATGGGAAGTCTCTGGAACAAGAATCTATCCCTCCAGCATGTTCTGTTTATTGTGGTGGCAATGTTTAGGTCCCTGGAGCATGTGGTTCAGAGAGATTGGGACTTCTTTAAGTGTAGCATGTCCAACAGCTCTGGGTTTGACATGGCTTTGTATGTTAGGCAGAGATCGCCTCTGAGTAAGCAATATGCGGTGGAGTAGAGCTGGTGTTTTTTGAGATGGTCTGCATATGGCATCTGTTTGAGGCTGGTAATCCTCTTAGTGAGGTATTTTTGTGGCCTTTCCAATTATTGTAGGTGTCTTGTGAGACACATGCCAAACGGGGCATTGTATTCTATAATGGGTCTGATGAGGGATGAGTAGAGAGCAACAATTACCTCCTTTTATCTAGAGAAGAACCATTTTGTGATGAGGTGTGCCACGTAGAAGGATTTCCTGACTACTGTGGCGATGTAGTTATCAATGGACAGACTACTGTCCACCTGTGTCTTGAGGTCTCTTATCACACTTTCAGTGTTTAGTGAGCTACCACCTATGTGATAGTTCATGGGTACCAAGTTTTTCCCAAAGGGGATGACAGTGTACTTCTTGGCATTGAGCTTTAGGCCATGACTTTGAGACCAAGCATCTGTCCCTGTGAGGCCCTTTTGTAGAATGTCTACATCATTTATTGATTCTGTTATGGCTCCCAGTTTGCAGTCATCAGTGAACTTTGTTAGCCAAAGACCTTCTGTGTTGGCCTGTACTTCAGAGAAGTTTGAGCAGAGGTTTCAGGCATGGAATCCATCTCTCACCTTTGCTGTTGGCTTTATAACTGAAATTGAAATGGACAGATAAATCACAAAGTACAAGCTGGAAGAAATATGTAGGGCTTAAAAGAATGCAACAAGGTCTAAATAGTTCACAGTATTTGCCTGACTGTGCAATCATAAATATTTTTGCCACTGACTACTTTATTCCACAAGTGGAGGATAGCTGCTGCAGATGTGAATGGGCTAGAAATAGAAAATTGCGAATATGCTTTATGGGAATGTGCTGAGTTGACTTTATTCAAAGGTACCCTGCAGGATGGTCTGTCACAAAATTTTGGGTAAGAAATAAAAGTGAATACATTAATGATTTTGCCTGGATTCTAGGATTAGAAATGCCAAGGAATAGCAAAGCATTATTAAGTCTCACAATGTTGGCAACCAAAAGGAAATGATAAGAAAATGTAAATCAGGAAATAACTTGATTATGCAAAAGGCATTGACTATTGCAAAGGGAAATATAGAATTTGGAGATGGGTTCTATGGGATGGAGGGGTGTAAATTGTATTTAAATAAATCTCATTTATGGAGACAATGCATACAATGAAATACTTGGGTTGACAAGGGATGCAAGATGAGGAAAAAAAACAAGCTACGTGATCCTCCTCTATGCTTCCACTCCAAAAATAAGGTGGAAATAGTACCAGGCAGCAAACTGGAACAAAGTAAAATACAGAAATAATCCAAAAGAGTTTATTTCTTAAGCGCTTTTCGTCTGCTACTAAAGGCAGACTTCTTCAGAGTAAACTCATCAAGTTACACTTCTAATTTATACTAAAAACATAATTAGTTAATTGTTATTAATAAAAAGTCATTACAAATTTAAAGCAACAGTAGCTCAGATACCTTAAATGTTAAAAATCATGATGTAATTACTTAAATAACAATAAAACATCTTACTCAAAGTACTATTTACTAAATAGGTCATGTCAAAAACATATATATAAAATAACCATATGTATAAATGAAATGAAAAGTATATCAAAATATGTGTGTTGCTAAAATATATGTATCTAAAAAATGTAAATATATATATACATATATCAGTCTTTCTAAGGTCAAAAAAACTAAGACTCACATAGCAGTATTATTGAAAAAGGACACAATTGTGCATTCTGTTACATAAGATTTACATTCCATATTGTTGTAATAAATTGTTAAACAGTATCTTTATCTTGTATTCTAAACAAGCCTTAATGAGTTCATTAAGAATATTTTAAAATTATTACATTCTATCTATTTAAACTAAGTAGGCTAAGTATACACCCTATAGAACATGTTTCATTAAGCCCTGGAGGGTGATATGTTTCCAACCTAATTTGCCATCCCAGTTCCAATGCTAGCAATTTTAGTGCGGCTGGGCCACCTCTACTGTCTTGTTGCACTTGGTCAATACCTATGAATTTAAATTGGTGATTTGGATTCTCCAATACATGTTTTGCTAGTGCATTTGTTGACTTTTGCTTCCTGATAGCATACTGATGTTCGTAAATTCTGTCTTTAAATTTACGTTCTGTTTTCCCTATATACAGTGATGTACAGTTTTGGCATGTAGCTAAGTATACTATCTGTTTGGAATTACATGTAAGTCTATATTTAAGTTTGAATTCACCTTTGTTCGTTTTGAATCTATTTGATTCCATAATGAACTTACAATAATTACAATTGTGGCATCTGAACATTCCTGGGGTTCTCACCGACATGGATTTCATTTCGAACCAAGATTTAAGGTTCCTACCTCTTCTGTATGTCACTGAAGGGTTGGGACCTAATTTGTTCGATATGGTCGAGTCTACCCCAAATAGTTGCCAATTGTTCTGAATAATCTCCCACAAAGTGGTGCTGTCAACTGAAAAAGTAGTGATGAATCTAGGCAATTCTGACCTGTCTACTCTCCTGGGACTTACTGAACTTACCACTGTTACCACACTCTCTGTCGCTCTCATTTGAAAGAGTGGTACATAAAAATTATTGTTCCTCTTAGTGGTGATCTCGTCTATGAGTTCATTAAGTAAACTACAGGGGTAACCCCTACTGAGGAACATAGTTTTAAGTGTGTTACATTCTTCCATAAAATCTACTTCTCTGCTGTTAATTCTCGCCGCTCTCACAAGCTGTCCTTTCACTACTGCACGTTTTTGTGTGTAAGGGTGACAGCTTGTGAAATGTAGTAGAGTATTAGAGTAAAGAGGTTTCCTGTATATTTTTGAAATAAAACAGGCCTTATTCATGTCTTTAGTAAGAAGAATGTCCAAATATGCCACCTCAAAACTGCTGAACGAATAGGTGAAGGAAAGAAAGTCAGTGGAATTGTTAAGAAATTCAATGAATGACATAGCATGTTGTTCATTCCCATTAAAGAGAATGAAAATATCATCCAAATACCGGGTGTAGTAGACCAATTGGTCAGAAAATGTAGGATTGTTCAAGATGTATAGATGTTCCCATTGTGCCATTACAAGATTTGCCACACTAGCTCCATACGGAGCTATAACAATTTATTACAACAATATGGAATGTAAATCTTATGTAACAGAATGCACAATTGTGTCCTTTTTCAATAATACTGCTATGTGAGTCTTAGTTTTTTTGACCTTAGAAAGACTGATATATGTATATATACATTTACATTTTTTAGATACATATATTTTAGCAACACACATATTTTGATATACTTTTCATTTCATTTATACATATGGTTATTTTATATATATGTTTTTGATATGACCTATTTAGTAAATAGCACTTTGAGTAAGATGTTTTATTGTTATTTAAGTAACTACATCATGATTTTTAACATTTAAGGTATCTGAGCTACTGTTGCTTTAAATTTGTAATGACCTTTTATTAATAACAATTAACTAATTATGTTTTTAGTATAAATTAGAAGTGTAACTTGATGAGTTTACTCTGAAGAAGTCTGCCTTTAGTAGCAGACGAAAAGCGCTTAAGAAATAAACTCTTTTGGATTATTTCTGTATTTTACTTTGTTCCAGTTTGCTGCCTGGTACTATTTCCACCTTATTTTTGGAGTGGAAGCATAGAGGAGGATCACGTAGCTTGCTTTTTTGTCTTTCTCCAGTTGGTTTTGTCAATTTTTTAAGGGATGCAAGATGGCTGACAGGAAATAGAGACCAAGGATCCACAGATGATTAATAAAAAACTAACAAAAAAATAGTTTCCAAAAATGCAAATACAAAGTATGAACATGTTGTTTGAAGATACTATTGGAAGATTACTTTTAAGTCAGTTTGTGTTGCGAATGAAATGTGAAACTTAAAGTTTCCTTGATCATTTACAGATGACATCAGATTATATGGTGCTGCTACGCAGGACCATCTGGTTACCTTCATATTACTCCTATTCTATAAAGCCTACACCAGCTAAAAATTCATTTCTCTGTCAATTTCAGTTTTGTAGATATTTAGCCTGGATGAGTTGGGTCACCCATATGTCAAGGATCTCCTGATTCTTTTCTGTCCAGTTAGGCCCATATGATCCTCTTTCCCATGGGTCTTAGTGGTTTTCAGAATGCAGATGTAGAACACATGGTATGCATTCTCTCATACCAGGCTCTTTGCCTTTATACCCCTTCTTCTAGTGGGTAAGGATGTCCTCCCTGATCTGAGCTTCCAAGATTTCAATAAAAAGTCATAGATTCTCTTTGATGTATAACATGACATACTTTTAAGCAATTACATGATTTTTACGTGTAAATGACATAATGTCATTGCATGAGTATTGGTCACATTATCTTGTTTTTATTTTGATGGTGTCTGAGTTCAGGTATCTTAATGTTGTTGAATTTGAACTCAAATCACAGGCGGCTCTGGAGTGGATATGTTGTAATGGGGGGAAAATAGCTTTTCAGGTAGAACTTGCTTCTCTTGTACAGTTCTACATTTTTGTTAAACCAGGGCACAGCTACACTGTTAAGGGATACCATTAAAAGCGCACATAGCAGTAAAAGAAGAGGGTTACCAGCATTATAAAGGAAAAAGACTTAGCAGAAGGTATCGTCCTTTTTTTTTCAAACACCTTCATTGAATTATCACTTGTGACAAAGTAGCAGAAAGTATCTTCTTAAGAAGAATTCTTTGATTAGGAAATGGTATATAAGTATGTGAGATCTGAGATCACAATAACGCTTTTTCTGGGTTAATGGATGCCTTTCAAATTAAAAAATGATAAATACATTTATTATGTCATAAAGACTGAGGAATTTTACCCACATAACTAATCTGAAGCACATCAGATATTTAGTAAATCGAATTAAGAAAAGACCGTCATGAGTGTGACTTCTTTTCATGAGCAATGTATATGTAAAACAAGTTATTCTGCACTAGCCAAAACAAAAAAGAGCATGATATGCTCCTGGTCTCATCCAGTGCCCTTCCTACCCTATGGTCCATGTCCATACCAGATCTATGTACCAACTCTGCATTTCTCCACTGGACTTAATCCACAGTACCCGGGGCGGGGACCACTTATGGATTTAAGAGCAGAATGCAATAGATAGGGAGCTGGAACACGTTTTTTTTTCCATGGCATTTGCCGTGTCTGTGTGCTTGTGCTGCAACAGAAGTACTATATCTGAGTAAGGTTGTCTTAGGAGGAATAAAATGCTACATGTCTCATTTAACGGGTCTATATGACTTGGTCTACAGTTCATATGATCGACTGTTTATTTGGTCGACAGTTCATTTGATCGACAAGCATTTACCCCCTTCCCCAATGTTGTGTGACCCTGGAGTTGATATATATATATATAGTTAGGGGGGGTGTGGGGGGCAAAGCCCCCCACCTAAAATGCTTGTCGATCAAATGAACTGTCGACCAAATAAACAGTCGATCATATGAACTGTCGACCAAGTCATATAGACCCATATATATATATATATATATATATATATATATATATATATATATACATAATACTATTTACCTCCATTTCTAAAATAAAATGGATATAAACTTCATTTCCTATGCTTTTTATAACTTGTAAAAAAATGCTATAAAGTTAGCTCATAAAGTTTTAAAAGGGAAAAGGGGTGCATTGAAAATTGAAAAAAAATGGATCCATTTGCAGTAACAGGGATAACAGTAATGTTATTGTGTGTTTTCTTGACAGGTCAGAACTTTAGCTTTTGTTTTTTGTCATCACATTACATTGCCAACATTTAAATGTCTTCTTAAATATAGTCTCAGAACTCTCTACAGCCCTGAACTTGTTGAATATCTGCAGTAGCCATTGTATTACTGTGGATCCTGTTTATGAGAGAAAGAATCTTTAATTTCTGGAAGAAAACACAATAGCAGAATATAAGTTCATTGACAATAGGCAGGTTTAAAAGTTATGCATATGTCGCTAAAGTACATGATTTTGAAAATATGTATCATTTACTCAAAGAAATGAAAAATATTGTCAGCTACTTTGGACCAGCATTCTGTAATATATTCTGAAAGAAAATGCATTTCATATTAGTAGAAGTTGCTACGTATATTCACTGTGAAGAAGTATAGAAGGATACAGTTGGCAAACTAATCTCGAGAAGGAGATCTGTGACTCCTAATTGGTAACTCCTTCATTTAGTAAGCACTTCTTTAATTTGAGTAAGTCCAAAGTTTCCTCGGTAAATCAAAGAGGCACTTTTCCTGCTCGACTCGTTGTCACCTTGACCCTCTGTATCTTATGCAGTGGAA